>NW_024081520.1:393641-422992 GCF_003009895.1 Hyaena hyaena | reverse complement strand
GCTTAGGTCATGATCTCACGGTTCGTGGGTTCGGGCCCTGCGTCGGGCTCTGTGCTGACGGCTCAGAGCCTGGAGCCTGTTTCAGTCTGTGTCTCCCTCTCTCTCTGACCCTCCCCTGCTCACGCTGTCTCTCTCTCTCTCTCTCCTAGAAATAAATAAAACATTTAAAAAATTAAAAAAAAAAAAACTGAGACTCAGGGCAACTGGCTAGCCACTCTGTCTCGCCCCCCCATCTACCATCTGATCCCCCAGAACTGTGGAGATTGCAACAGTTTCTGTCTGCCACCTGTCTGGCACAGGTGAACTCCCTCCCCCATCCCAGATACGTTGCTTTTCATACTATCTTCCTACTATCGTTCAGGCATGGCAAGCTGAGCCCTGGCCCGCTGCCAGGTCCTGTCAGGGGGTTGGGATGCGGGATTCTGCCAGGAGGGCGCAGCCTGGCCCTCACACACATGGCATCGCCACCGCAGGTGTAAGGACTGAGAAATGCATCCGATGGTGGAGAGTGCCTGGCAGGGAATTGAAACCAGCTGATGTACAGGCTTCTGCTTCTGCTCCAGATGAAGTAACAGGGACCAGATCCACATGCTCTTGCCTGAAACAGAAAAAAAAAAAAAAAAAAAGGCAGAAATAAATATGTGTGAAAAATACAAAACACAGAACATCACACAGCAAAGGACAGTGATTCTTGAGAAATGGGAAACAAGTGAGACCACAACCAGCCCTGCTCCCTGCCTGGAGAGGGTTTCCAGAGTTCAGCGTAGGCAGTGGGGACCCAGGCAGAGCCCCGAGTTCTCCCTCAGTTGAGGGGATGGGGTGGGGAGTCCCAGGAGAACAAGACGACCAGAGTTCACAGGGCCGGGCCCTGGAGAGGAAACAGCTGTGCGGAGGGAACCCCGGCGATCCACGGAGGGCCAGCCTCCTGGTTTCAGCTGACTGCAGGCTAGTGGAGGAATGAGAAGAGAAAAACCCACCCAGCTTAGAGGAAGAACCACCCAGAAGGACGCAAGCACACAGACCGTGGGAATAGTGCCTGTGCCTGACAGCCAGAGTTGAGAACCTCCTAATTTAAGACGCATCAGTTAGAGTAGAAAGAAGGGTTTTGCTTCAGTAGCAGAGAAAAATCAACCCTAGACTACATATAGTTCTGGTCCTGCCCAAAAAAGCTTAAAGACAAAACCCAAAAGGGTCACACAAGCTCCAGGTGACTTGACTGCATCCCAGAAACAAATAGAAAGACATTATGGAAATCTAAAACTACCCAGCACCCAGAAAGGCAGAAGACACACTTTGACATCCAACCAAAAATCATTAGGCATGAAAAGAGGCAAGAAATGATAACCCATAATGAGGGAGAAAATCAATCAAAACTAACTCAGATGTGACAAAAATGATAGAATTAGTAGCGAGAACGGCCTTTACACTTACCGTGACCATATTCCAGATGTTCACGGTGCTGGACGGAAGACTGAATATGTTAAGTACAGATATGGAAGATTTTTTAAGCCTCAAATTGAACTACAATGTCTGAGATAAAGAACACATTGAATGAGATTAATAGAATATCGCACAAGGAAAAAAAATGTGAATTTGAAGTCATAGCAATAAAGACTATCCAAATAAACACCAAGAGGAAAGTGACTGAAAAGGAAAATGAACTAAGCATCAGTGAGCATTTGGTAACTCCACAAAGCTGAGCTACAGGTGGAGCTGGCGCCTCAGAAGAGAGGAGGTGGAAGTGGGAAAGAAAACATATTTTAAGAAAATGGCCAGATTATTTTTTTACAAATGTAATGAAAAACATAAGCCCACAGTTCCCAAAAGCTCGACAAAAGAAACATGAAGAAAACTACACTAAAGCTTGTACATCATTCTCAAAATGCTGAAGAACAGTTATAAAGAGAATAGCGTAAAAGTATCCAGGGGAGCCAAAGCGATCTTGAAAAAGAAAACCAAAGTGGAGGCATCACAATCCCGGACTTCAAGCTGTATTACAAAGCTGTGATCATCAAGACAGTACGGTACCGGCACAAAACCAGACACTTAGATCAATGGAACAGAATAGAGAACCCAGAAATGGACCCACAAACACATGGCCAACTAATCCTTGACAAAGCAGGAAAGAGTATCCAGTAGAATAAAGACAGTGTCTTCAGCAAGTGGTGCTGGGAAAACTGGACACAACATGCAGGAGAATGAACCTGGACCACTTTCCTACACCACACACACAAATAAACTCAAAATGGATGAAAGACTTAAACGTAAGACAGGAAGCCATCAAAATCCTCGAGGAGAAAACAGGCTACAACCTCTCTGACCTTGGCTGTAGCAACTTCTTACTCAACATGTCTCCGGAGGCAAGGGAAACAAAAACAAAAACGAACTATTGGGAATTCGTCAAGATAAAAAGCTTCTGCACAGGGAAGGAAACAATTAGCAAAACTAAAAGGCAACCAACAGAACGGGAGAAGATATTTGCAAATGACATATCGGATAAAGGGTTAGTATCCAAAATCTATAAAGAACTTGCCAAACTTAACACCGGAAAAACAAGTAATCCAGTGGAGAAATGGACAGAAGACATGAATAGACACTTCTCCAAAGAAGACATCCAGGTGACCAACGGACACATGAAAAGATGCTCAACATCACTCATCATCATGGAAATACAAATCAGAACCACAATGAGATACCACCTCACACCTGTCAGAGTGGCTAACTTAACAACTCAGACAACAACAGATGTTGCTGAGGATGCAGAGAAAGAGGGTCTCTTTTGCACGGCTGGTGGGGATGCACACCGGTGCAGCCACTCTGGAAAACAGTGTGGAGGTTCCTCAAAGAATTAGAAATAGAACTAACCTATGACCCAGAAATTGCACTATTAGGTATTTAGCCAAGGGATACAGGTGTGCGGTTTCGAAGGGGCACATGCACCCTAATGTTTATGATAGTGTTATCGACAATAGCTGAAGTATGGAAAGAGCCCAATGTCCATCGACAGGTGAGTGGATAAAGAAGATGTGGTTTATATACATACAATGGAGAATTAGTCGGTAACAAAAAGAATGAAATCTTGACATTTGCAATGACATGGATAGAACTAGAGGGTATGATGCTAAGTGAAATGAGTCAGTCAGAGAGAGACAAACATCATATGACTCCACTCATGAGGAATTTAAGATACAAAACAGATGAACATAAGGAAAGGGAAATAAAAACAATTTAAAAACAGGGAGGGGAAAAACATAAGAGAGTCTTACATACAGAGAACAGACTGAGGGTTGCTGGAGAGGTTGTGGGTGGAGGCACGGGCTAAATGGGTAAAGGGCACTGAGGAGGACACTTGTTGGGATGAGCATGGGTGTTATACGTAGGGGATGAATCACTGGATTCTACTCCTGAAACCATTGTTGCACTATATGCTAACTTGGATGTAAATTTAAAATAAATAAACAAGTAAGTAAGTAAATAAATAAATAAATAATTCTTGTTTTAAAAAAAGTATCCAGGGGAAATTTTTTGGGTACAGGAGCAAAGAAAAGGATGTTCTGTTGACGTCCTGTTGGGTGAAAACAGCGCACGCAAGAAGGTAGTAGAGCAGTCTCTTTACAATACTGAAGAAAAACCCTGCCAACCTTCATTCTTTGCTATCAGTAATGTCATTTGGAAAAAAGATGAAATGAGGACTTTTCAGACATAAGGAGCTGGAAGAATGACTTACCAGCAGATCTATACCTATAAGAACTGCTAAAGGACGTCCTCTGAACAGAAGGAAGATGGCACCAGATGGAAACCTGAGCATACACACACATACTACTACTACTACTACTACTACTACTACTACTACTACTACTAAAGAGCAGCTTCGTGAGTAATAATAAGAAATGTTTTTCTTGTTATTTAAATCTCTTTAAAAGACAATCATCTGTTTATTTATTTATTTTTTTGTAGGCTCCATGTCCAATGTGGGGCTTGAACTCAAGACCCTGAGATGAACAGTCACCTGCTCTACTGACTTAGCCAACCAGGCACCCTGAGAATCAGCTGTTTAAGGCAAAAAATAACAACAGTGTATTTTGGGGCTTGTATCATACAAAAAAGTAAAATATATGACCACATAGGACAAAGGCTGGGAGGGGAAAGTGAAAATACAGTGTTATAGTGCTCTTTTACTATATAGAGATGGTATCATATCAGTTGACAGGAGACATTGTCAAGTTAAAAACATGTAGTACGAATCCCAATGCAATCACTAAAATAGTTTCACACAATAAAGCAACAAAGGAAACGATGGAATGAGGCTTTAAAAAAATTTTTTTATTATTTATTTTTGAAAGAGAGAGACAGAGTGTGAGAGGGGGGAGGGGCAGAGAGAGGGAGACACAGAATCCAAAGCAGGCTCCAGGCTCTGAGCTGACAGAGAGAAACGGGGCTCGAACTCATGAATTGTGAGATCATGACCTGAACCGAAGTCAGACACTTAACTGACTGAGCCATCCAGACTCCCAGAATGAGGTTTTTTTCTTTTTTTTAAAAAAAGAAAGTAGAAACACAGGGGGGAAATAATAGACAAGATGAATAAAAGATAAATAGCATGATGAATAAATAGTAGATTAAATAAAAGATATAGAGTAGATTAAACCCAACCACATCAATAATCACACTAAATGTAAATGGCCTAAACATCCCAATTAAAAGGCAGGGGTTGCCAGATTGGGTAAAATAGCAAGATTCAAGTCTGTGCTACCTACATAATCACACTTCACGGACTCAAATAGGGGAAAGTAGAAAGATGGGGAAGGTAATGCCATGCTGACACTTGTCAAAAGAAAGAAAACCCACAGTGAGAATATCACCAGGGATAAATAGGTTCATATTGTAATAACAAACTGAAAACATCATCAAAAGGACATAACAACCCTAAATGTGCATGAACCTAATGTCAGATGATAAAAATCCATGAAGCAAAAACTGATTGGGGAAAATGGGCAAATCCACAATTATACACAGAGTTCCACTCTCTTCTCCCAATATTAGATTCCACAAGTGAGCAGAAAATAATTAGGGACATAAAAGACTTGAACAACATCTTTAACTAATCTGGCCTAATTCATATTTATAGGAGAGTCTTTCATTTTCTGGGCTCAAGTCTCAACATATATAAAATAATTCAAGTCATCAAAAGAATGTTCTCTGACCACATTACAATTATATTAGAAATCACTAATAGAAAGCTATCTGGAAAATTCTCAAATATTTGCAAATCAAATAATCCACTTCTTAATTTTCCATGTATTGAAGGAAAAACAAAAGGAAAATTAAAAATTATTTTTAACTATGGGGCACCTGGGTGGCTCAGTCAGTTGGGCAATCAACTGTTGATTTTTGGCTCAGGTCATGATCCCAGGGTCATGGGATTGAGCCCCACATTGGGCTCTGTGCTGAGCATGGAGCCTGCATGGAATTCTCTTTTTCTCTGCCCTCCCCCAACTTGTGCTCTCTCTCTTTCTCTCAAAATAAACAAATAAACTTAAAAAATTATTTTGAACAGGGGCGCCTGGGTGGCTTAGTCGGTTAAGCGTCCGACTTTCGCTTAGGTCATGATCTTGCGGTTCGTGGGTTCAGGCCCCGCGTCGGGCTCTGTGCTGACTGCCAGCTCAGAGCCTGGAGCCTGTTTCAGTCTGTGACTCCCTCTCTCTCTCTCTGACCCTCCCCTGCTCACGCTGTCTCTCTCTCTCCTAGAAATAAATAAAACATTAAAAAAAATTAAAAAAAATTATTTTGAACAAAATGGAAATGAAAAGACAACATATTAAAAAAAAACTGTGCAGGGGCGCCTGGGTGGCTTAGTCGGTTAAGCGTCCGACTTTCGCTTAGGTCATGATCTCGCGGTTTGTGGGTTCGAGCCCGCGTCGGGCTCTGTGCTGACTGCCAGCTCAGAGCCTGGAGCCTGTTTCAGTCTGTGACTCCCTCTCTCTCTGACCCTCCCCTGCTCACGCTATCTCTCTCTCTCCTAGAAATTAAAAAAAACAAAAAACAAAAAATTGTGCAATGCAGTTAAATCAGTACTTAGAGAAATGTATAGCACTAAACACTTAATTTAGAGAAGACATGTCTCCGTGACCTTAGCTTCCATCATGAGAACAGATGAAACCCAAAGTAGACAGAAGAAGAGAAATAATAAAAGTCACATTAGAAATCAATGAAATAGAAAACAGAAAAATAGAGAAAAATAATAAGCCCAAAAGCTGTTTCTTTAAGAAAATCAGCAACATCAATAACTCTTACAGATGGATCTGGAGTAAAAGGAGAGATGAAGCACACTACTGATGTCAGGAATGAGAGAGGCCACACCACTACAGGTCTAACACACGTTAACATAGTAAAAGGAAGTATTATTAATAACTTCATGCCAACAAATTTGACATTAGATGAAATGGAAAAATTAACTGAAAATTAAAAACTGCCAGAGCTCATTCTGGCAGAGATAGGGAGCCTGAATATACTTATAAATAATTTGAACTTTTAGTTAAAAACCTTCCCACAAAGAAAACATCACACCCAGAGGACTTCACTGAGAAATTCTACAAAACATTTAGGGAGGAAGGAGCCTGGCTGGCTCAGTCAGAGGAGCATGTGACTCTTGATCTCGGGGTGGTGAGTTCGAGCCCCACATTGGGTGTAGAGATTACTAAAAACAGACAAACAAAAAGAAAAAGAAACAAACACTTAGGGAGGAAACAAAACCCGTTTCACAAAACACTACCAGAAAAGGAAAGAGAAGGGAATGCCTCTCAACTCGTTCTATGAAGCCATTAACGGTATGAAAAGGGTTGGTATACGATGACCAAGCGGGGTTTAGCCCAGGGATGAAAATTGATGTTTGAAAACCAATGAATGCACCCTGCCATATTAGCAGAAAGAAAAGCCAAAGATTATCTCAATAGATGGAGAAAAACAATGGACAAAGTCCAACACCTGCTCCCCATGGAAAAACACTCAGCACACTGAGCCTGGAAGAGACTTCTCCAGCCTAAAGGGACACTGACTTCACATTATCAAAGACTAACGCTACAACTTGCTGAAAAGTTGGAATCGCCATCGGCTTTGCGCTTTCCAGTCTGAGACGATGCTGCACCCGGAGGCTCAGGCCGGTGCAGTTCGCACAGAAAGAAGTAAAATGGTCTTGATTTCTAAATCACATGGTCATTATGGGGAAAATCCTATGTAACCTGCAGGAAAACGCCGCTAGAACTAAGATTCGGGCACTTGGGGTACACGCTCAGTGCAGCCACGCCCGCCCCCGCGGGTGTGCTCCGTGACCCGGTCAGGACACGCGTCGGTGCTAACCCGACAGGAAGGAAGGCCGGCGCCCAGACGTGGGGGCCCAGAGCGCAGCCGCCGTGTCTGAGGAGCGGGGGGCCCGGGCGGCGGGCGGGACGGGGGCGCCCCGGGACAGCCACACGAGGGGGAGAAGCGTTAAGAGTAAAGACAGAGGGCACATCGCATGATGACACCTGTGGAACCTTCTGGAACAGCCGGTGGCTCTGGGGACAGCGTGGGATCGGGCACAGGGGAGGCCCCTCGGGGGGACTGATGGACGCTGTCTGGACTGCGGTCTTGGACGTAAGCGTAATTGCACACTTTCAGCAGTGCGGGTGCCGGCTTTTAAAGTCCAATCAGGAGCGGGGTCCACGGAGGGGCGGGGCCTCGGGGAAGGGGGCGGGGCCTCGGGAGGCGGGGTTGGGCCGCGGGGGGGAGGGGCGGGGCCGCGGGGAGGAGGGGCCTGGCCGCGGGGGGAGGGGCCGGGCCGCGGGTGGGAGGGGCTGCGGGGGAGGGGCGGGGCCTCGGGGGCGGGGCGGGGCCTCGGGGGCGGGGCCTGATGCTTGCTGAGGGAGTGCGTGAACCAATGGCTCGGGATGTAAATCGTTTCAGACGTTTTAACGCGCAAACAACCTCTCTGGCTACACTGTCCCTGCGGCCACCTGCTGTCTCCACCGGAGACACGGGGGCTTTCCGTCAGCAGAGCACAGGGCTGGCCTCATTCCTGCATCGGCTCTGGAGCCACTTACTCCTTCCTCTTCTTTTTTTAGGGTTTATTTATTATTGAGAGACAGAGACAGCGTGAGCAGGGGAGGGTCAGAGAGAGAGACAGCGTGAGCAGGGGAGGGTCAGAGAGAGAGGGAGACACAGACTCTGAAACAGGCTCGAGGCTCGGAGCTGTCAGCGCAGAGCCCGACGCGGGGCTCGAACCCGCGAACCGTGAGATCATGACCTGAGCCGAACTCAGATGTGTAACTGCCTGAGCCCCCCTGGCGCCCCTTACTCCTTCCTCTTCGAGGGACACTGGGGTGCTTCCTGTGACTCTCAGCCACAGACACTGCAGGGGGGGCGGCCCCATGCCCACCCTCTGAGAGGGGAGCTCAGAAGAGCGGCCCCTGGCCTGAGCCTTGACCTTCCCAGGTTAGCTGTCCCCACAGAAGCTCACCGCGTGTGGGTGCGCGACACTGGTCCTGCTGCACGGCTGGCTCTCACAGGATGGGGTGACAGCTCCCGGGGTGAGCGGCACTCCTGCCGAGGTGGAGCGTCAGGCCCCTGCAGATGTGCACCCTTGACCCCTGAGGCGATCCCCACCCCAGCCTGAGCAGACCAGGCCACCCTGACCGGGGCTGATGGGTGGACAAGCCTCCCTGGTGGAGAAGCCCAGCTCACACTGCCATTGGCCCCGGGGGTCCTTATCAGGCTTCTCTGTAGCTCTCCCCTAGGGCTGTGGTGTGCGGAAGGCCGGCAGTGGGGCTTTGGTCACCTCGGGCTGCTGAGTGGGGGCGTCCACAGCCCAGCTTGGCTTGGACGGGGAAGGGCCCTGGAGCAGCCCTTCTCTGCCAACCCAGATGGGGACCCTTGACCAGAAGAGTGTAGGGGAGACTTCTCGACGGAGGTCCAGGTGCTTGGGCTGCATCCCGGGGGGCGTGGCAGGTGGTGCTGCCTGCTCGGTATGATCTAGGTGCTGGGCAGGGGCGGGGGCCTGCGTGGACTCCCGCAGCCGTACCCGCGCTCACCCGGCCTAGGAAGGGTGTGCATCCGTGCCACCCATCAGGCCAGGGGCCAAACTCCATTCACATCCCCCACTGCCCAGGCTGACACAGTGCCCTCTTTGGGCTGTGGGCCAGGGCACCAGGCTCAGGATGGTCCTCCTCTGCAGCCACAGCACCCCTCCTGAGGCCCTTAAGAGGGGCCGGCTCCTCCCCCACCCCCCAACCAGGCCCATGCCGGGCCCTCCTTGTGCTGGAGTCCAGGTCATGCCCAGGAGAGGGGTGGCACCTGGCTTCTCTGCCTTTGCCTTCTACTTGGGTTTGGTCTATGCACAAGCCGGGAGGAGTCCAAGGGCAAGGTCAGAGATCTCAGGCCTGTCGGGCACCCCTCTCTTCCTCCTTCACACTGGAGGGGAAATGCCCATGCCTGAAGCTCCCTTGGGCTTTCTGCTCCCTGACCCACCTCTGCAGCCGGTCCCTGCATCAGAGCTGGAGCATGCGTGTCCCCCTGCCAGGGCCCTGACCGACGGGGCCATCAGCACTGGCAGTGGCCCCCGGACACAGACCTTCCCCACGGGCTCCTGGCACCAGGTGACTCGAATCTGAGGAGCTTGGGGCTGACCTTGTGGATGGGAAGTGGCGTCAGGGCGCTCAAGTTACCCAGGGCAGTGCTGGGCGGAGCGCGTGGGGCGGGGTGGGGAGCCACGGGCCGGTTGCTGCGGCAACAACGGTCCTTTGAAAGACGGGCCCCTGTCCCTTGAAAGGGAAGAAGGGAGACAGAGCAGAGGGCGCGTGGGGCCCACAGGCCCTATTCCACACACCACAGTCTGTGCAAGGCTGGACCAGCAAGGCCTGTTTGCTGAGGAAGGTCAGTTTACAAGGACAGGAGGGGCACCCTGGGACCTGAGCAGGACACGGGAGCAGGCCGCCCTCGCCCAGGGCGGGATCACATCTGTGCCTGGCCACCCCTCCGCCTCCAGAACCAGGAGACGTGCCCCCCTCGCCGCCCCAGGGTAAGGGAGCCGTGGGGGGCCCGGGAGCCTCCAGCGGCCCATCTCGGTCCACACACTAGTGTGCGGCGGTGCGGCCCCTGGACCGGGCCTCCTTCGCCGGCCTGAGCCCCTGGAGTGAGAGGAGGCTGGGCGCCCGCGGGAGCCACAGCCCCACATACCGTGGTACCTGCTTCCCCAAACCAGCTGCGCCTGGGGTACTGGCAGTGCGGTCCCAGCTGTGCGCCTGGCAGACCAGCGAGTCAGACTCGAGAAGACCCAGGTGCCCCACGCATGGTGCCGCTGAAGTGGGCTGCTCACGTGGGGCGCCCGAGAAACAAAGCAGACGGGCAGCTCCTGGCATTCTGCCGGGGCACCTGCAGGGCCGTTCTCAAACACAGCGAGTCACAGTGATGTTGCGGAGCCTGACGGAGGGCGCGCTGGCCCCTGGAAGGAAGAACTCACAATACAGTCGCTGGTATGCGTCCCCAACAACGTACGGGGCACCGTGTCTGCTCTCAGACCTCCTGGGTCACTGGATAATGGCCCTGAATTGATGCCAATACCGTCACCTAAAAGCCATTGCAGTGGCTGGCGGGGGGGGGGGGGCGGACAGGTTGGACGGCGGCGGGGGCACTGCCTGAGCCTGTGAGTCCAAGGGCTTTGCAGACCCTCCCTGCAGGGGTTCTGCAGTCCCCAGAGCGCAGGGAGGGGGTGTTCATAGTAGGCAGTGGCAGCGCCCCCACAGCAGCGGCCGGGCCACGGAAGCCCCCAGACCTGCCCCTCCCTGCCAAGCCGGAGCCAGCACGTTCTGGGACAACTGCAGTGACCGGTTCCAGCGTCAGACCCGGAAGTGAGCCGCAAGGGTGCTGTTAGGGCAGGCGGCTGGCACGTGCCCTGCGGCGAGGCCGGTCGCAGCTGAGAGCGCGGGTCCTGGGGGAGCCACATGCGGTTCTGTCCCTCGACCCGTGGCTAGCCTGCGTGTGCTCTCCAGCCTCCCTGAGGATTGGAAACAGTTGTCCTCACACGACGCGGGCGCCAGTGCGCTCACACCTTGGCGGGACCACCCCTGTCTGGTCCTTCAGGATCTGGGTTTTCTTGGTGGCACTGCCTGGCTGGCTGGACGTGGGCAGGCACCCAGGTGCGTCAGTAAAACCCATGACTACCACTGGCTGGGAAAGGTCAGGAGCTTCCGGGAGAGCCTGGATCCGGTGGGCTGGGGATGCCGGGGTGTCCCGTGCAAGGTCCGTCGTTGTGCCTGGCGGCACCTACTTGTGTGGGTCACAGCACTTGCTGAGACTAGCTCTGGGGTGCAGCATACACCACATATGCGTGTGCTCCTCTGGCCGATTTCCTGGGCAGCGGGCAGTGTCGGCAAGAGAAGTCCCTGCAGTTCATCCGGGCAGGGCACAGGCCACCTCGCCACTCGGTGGACGGCCCATCATGCCCATGTTGCTGACGGAAAGTGCCCACAAGAGAAGCCCCTCCAACCCAGGCTCCTAGTGCCCTAGAGCAGGGCCATGTCCTCCTTGATCAGTTATCCACTTGAGGTCACCCGGGGGCTCAGTAAAGCATCCGACTTCGGCTCAGGTCAGGATGTCGTGGTTTGTGAGTTCGAGCCCACGTCGGGCTCTGCGCTGACAGCTCAGAGCCTGGAGCTGCTTCAGATTGTGTGTCTCCCTCTCTCTACCCCTCCCCTGCTTATGCCGTCTCTTTCTCTGTCCCTCAAAAATAAACATTAAAAATTAAATTATCGGGGCGCCTGGGAGGCTTAGTTGGTTAAGCATCCAACTTTCGCTTAGGTCATGATCTCGCGGTTTGTGGGTTCGAGCCCCGCGTCAGGCTCTGTGCTGACTGCCAGCTCAGAGCCTGGAGCCTGTTTCAGTCTGTGACTCCCTCTCTCTCTGACCCTCCCCTGCTCACGCTGTCTCTCTCTCCTAGAAATAAAAACATTAAAAAAAAATTTTTTTTAAATAAAATAAATTATCGACTTGAAAGGCAGCTCTGAGCTTGCTGCTGAGGTCTTACCCTATCTACCCAGTGGCCATGTGACCCAAGTGCCCAAGGAGCACCAACTACATGCAGCATTGTCCTGAAGGGTAAACCCTGGAGGCCGAGCCCTCTCAGCCGACCGAGGGCTTTACCTGGAGTTCCCGTTGGCTGCTGGGAAATAGGAGATATGTGCAGACCCGGCTGGCGGGCCAACGAGTGCATACGCTGTGTCAGCTGACACACCTGGCCCGGGCTTGCCTTTACACAGGGTAGCGTCCAAGAGGGGGCGTGGCTGGCCACAGGCCTACAGCCCAAGATGGGGAGCTTGAGGACAAGGTCTGGGGAGCAGAGCGAGGGTGTTGCGTCCCACAGAAGCACCTCCATGGATCTGGAGGTGTGCCCCCCACAGGACTCCTAGACAGGCCTCTGCCATCCGAGGGCCGTCGCCATGAGCCTGGGCAAAGGCTGGCAGCAGGGGCACCGGCTGTGTGTGGGCCCGTCACGTGGACTTCCCAGCTCTCAGGAAGCCCAACCCCGAATCTGTTAAGGACCAGAGCTAACGGTTGGCGGGTCAGAGAATGGGGAAGGGTTGGCAACCTGGTGATAGCCTGACTACGTGGAAACTACAGCCATGGTGGGGACAGCATGCCCAGCAGAGGGCACAGCGGTGCCAGGCCTCCATCTCCACGGACCGCCCCGGAGCAGTCGCCTCCCGAGGGACCCAGCGGACTGCCCGGTCAAGGGTGGCCGGCTCTGGCCAGGGACTCAGGGCAGACCGTGTGCCCCTTTCTGGGGCGGGGTGGAGGGCAGCCTCACCGCCCAGGGGGCCTCTTCTCTGCAGGCTCCAAGGTCCTGGCGTCCAAGGAAGGGCCTGGCCCACCAGGCAGCTCAGATCCTCCCATAAGCCTGAAGCTGAGGTGGCTCCTCGGGCCACTGACCCGCCAGGTAGAGAGGCTGCTTTACCAGTGGGGGGTGGATGCTCATTACGAGCTGAGCCGTAGCCCCCACAGTTATGCTTTTCTTTTAGTGTTATTATTTATTTTCGAGAGAGAGAGAGGGCAAGTGGGGGAGGGACAGAGAAGGAGACACAGAATCCGAAGCAGCTCCAGGCTCTGAGCTGTCAGCATGGAGCCCGACGCGGGGCTGGAATTTGTCAACCGCAAGATCATGACCTGAGCCGAAGTCAGACATCTAACCGACTGAACCACCCAGGCGCCCCATGCCCCCCAATTCTTATGTTGAAGTTCTAACCCCAGTGGCTCAGGATAGGATTGTATCCACAGATGGGGCCTTTAGAGATTATGATGTCAATCCCATATGACTTACGCCCTTCCAGGAAGGGGACCTTAGGACACAGACATGTGCGGAAGGAGGCAGCCGGGCACAAGCCCAGAAAAGAGGCCTCAAAGGAAGCGACGCTGCGCACATGTCGGTCTCAGACTGGCCTCTGGGGCTGGGGGAGAGCGCATTTCTGTACTTTGAACCACGCGGTCTGCAGGTCTGTTACGCTGTTCGTGGCCACCTGGGCTGGCTGTGACAGGGCCTCGTGACGGGGCAGGCAAACAATGCCTGAACCCGGGGGACTCCCCCTTGCATGGTAACAGCAGTCAGGGGTAATGGTGCCTCACGGAGACTGGGCCCCCCTGGCACTGAGGTGCCCGCGTGGGGAAGGAGTGTGTGCTGACTTTGGGGTTCAGAGAGCAGGATGGTCGCACTGGCGTCCTGCGATAGGGCAGCTGGGGGGACCGGTGGCCCCTGTGTTTCTCATGTAGACGGGACTGGCAGGTTCTGGAGAGCTGCGGGCTGAGTGGGTCTGGTCTTCCATCTGCCCCTCTCCCAGGCCTGAGCCCAACGCAGCGCCAGAGGGCAGCAGAGGAAGAGCACGAGATCCACACCCCCACTCCTGCTCCTGGGCCCCCAGGGTGTCTGCACCCCTGAGCTGAAGGTCTCTGCCCCTCGCCAGGTGGCCTCTCCACACCGTTCTGTCTTGGGACGGATATGTGCCCCCCACCTGCCCCATCTGCTGGGGTGGGGTGGGGTGTGGGTATGGGTGTGGGAAGGGCCCCCGGGGCTCTGCACACCCCGTGCACCTTCCTGCCCACTGCCACATCTCTGTAAATGGTCCCAGGTCACCCAGGCCTCAGCCTACCGTCCGTTTCCATCCAGGCTCAGGTTCGGAACCAGGATGACCCTGGGGGCGGGCACAGCCTGCAGATGGCACTGTAGGCCCTTTCTGCCGCTGGCCATGGTTTGGGCCAAGCAGCCTGGAAGCCCTGCCCCGCCTCCCACCTGGTGGGGTCTAGGGGGCAGCCTGTCTGGGTTCAGGAAGGGGAAAGACCTCTCCTGGGCCCCAACCTGACTCAGGCAGGCCCCCTCCTCGCTCAGCCTCAGCCCCTGCTCTGCAGAACGGGCAGCGGGGACAGCAGTGGGGCTCACTGCACCCAACAGGGATGCCAGTCTGACCCTAATGGCAGCCAGACCTCAGTCTCTCTGTGCTGGGTCTGCCCCCCATCCTGGCTCCCGTGGTGGGGGGGGGAAGCACTTTGTAACGGGGGGTAGGGAAGGCCTCGCTAGAGCCAGGCCCCAGCTTGGCCACATGCCCATCCACAAAGGCCAATCCCAAGACAGACAAGCAGAAAGGCACTTTAAGGAGGCGAGTAAGTCACGGGAGAGGGTGAACAGAGCCAAGTCTGGCCGATGGTGGTCTGGCCCGCCTCGGCTCCAGGCTGCCCAGGGTCACCAGTCAGCGGGTGGCCACTGGGTGGCGGTGGCCCTCAGGGGGCAGGGACCTCCAGGTACCGCACGGGGTCCGAGAAGGGGCCTGGTCGGGCCCAGTAGTCCACTGCTCGGACCCGGTAGGAGCCAGAGGTGACAGCTGTGTCTGAGGATGTAAACGTACACGTTTGTTCTTGAGCGCACGCCTCCTGAAACCCGCCCCAGATCCCTAGAGCCCCCTCACCCCGGGCTTTGCAGTGCCCTGGACCCCACCCCACGGAACACCCTGCTGAGCCCGGGCAGCGGGTGGTGGGCGCACCTGGGCTGAACACATAGAGGTTAAAGGTGGACGGCTTCCTGCTGATGGGAGTGTACTCCTCACCATCTGCGGAGAACTGGACCTCATACGTCCACAGGCACCTGGGGAAGGTGGGTCAGGACCAGGGCTGGTGTCCGGGGGGGGGTTGAGCCCACGCTGTAGACTTATCACCCTGCTCCTGCAGCCCCTTTTCTGACCCCTCCCGGGTGCCTGTACCCTTCCTGCAATGATGACGGGCCAGCCCGATGCACAGAGGAATCGGGGGCCCAACTGCCACCTGTAAACGTCCCCGGGAGGTACTCTGCTCCTCCATCAACAGGTGTGGCATCTTGGGCCGTTTGTGTGGTTGTGCAAACAGCGGTGGCAGGGGTGTGAGGGGCAGAGGGCTTGGAGGAGCACAGCTGAGTGACCACGTGGGCACTGCAGCCTCCGGGGACCGGACTGGGGGGCACGGGTGGCGATGGACAGGACGGGGATCAGGGATCCTGGGGAAGAGCCCGCTCACGCACTTGGAGATCACGTGCTCGTCCGACCAGACCAAGAGCACCTGCCCTCTGGTCAGGGGTAGAGCTCGGAGCCGGGTCACCTGCAGGGAGAGAGGTGCCGTGACTGGGGGGCTGGAGGGGCCTGGGCAGCGGCGCAGGGGCGGCCACTTGCCTGGCCCGGGGGCTTCTCCGGGCGTGCGCACACGTGCACCAGCAGGAGCGAGGGCAGCCGGAGCTCCGGGCGAAGCGTCAGGCGGCCGCTGGCGGGGAAGGGGCGCGGCGCCTCGGCCATGGGATCCTGGGGACAGACACTGGCGCTCGGGGCCCTGGGACCTCAGGAGCCGCCCCCCCCCCCAACCCCGCGCTCTGACCTCGGCTGTGCGCATGCGCCGGAACTCCTCGGCGGAGGGGAAGACCGGACGGCCGAGGCGCTGCCACTCGGCGTACGGGCTGCAGAACCGGTTGTCCAGGTAGAGCGTGACGTAGACCAGCCCTGCGGACCGGACGCTGCGGCCACGCGTCGCCGGGCCCGCCCCCTCCAGGCCCCGCCCCGCCAGAGCCACCCCTTCCCCGGGGGCCCCGGCTCACCCGGTGCCCGGGGCACTCCGTGCAGGCGCAGGGTCAAGGCGACGCTGCGGTTCGGGTGGGCGCGCGTGTCGTCGCTCGCGTAGACCAGCGCCGCGGCGCGCCAGGCGTCGGCGGGGCCGGCGGGGCGGTGCGCGCTGGCCAGGACGCCCACCGCGCGGGAGCCGGCCCGCCCCGCCCCGCCGCGCCGCGCCTCGGCCCACAGCTGCTCGCCGTCTACGGGCGGGAGGGGGCTGTCGCCAGGCGGCCGCCGCAGCCCCCCTGCCCGCCCGGGGCCTGGCTTCCTGCCGCCCCCCCACCCCCAGGGGGCGCCCCGCCACCCCGCCGCCTCTGCGTCCCAGCGCGCGGCGGGGGGCGGGCCCGGCGGGGCAGGAGCCGCCCCCGCCCCTGGCCCGGCACGGACCCCCTGCTTCCCCGGGCCTGGAAGGCCGCCCTGCCTAACCGAGGCCGCGGCCGGGGTGCACCGGCGCGGAGAGGGCGAGGCGGGTACCCAGCAGGGCGAGCAGCGCCATGGCCGTGAGCACCGGCTTGCGCAGCAGCTGCACGTGCGGCGGCCGCGTGTTGTTGACCTGGAAGCGCGCGGTGAGTGTGCGCTGCGTGAAGGGGTGCGGGTGGTAACTCAGGAAGGCGTTGTCGTTGCTCAGCAGCGCGTAGCGCACGCGGGAGCTGGCGTTGGCCACCAGCAGGTTCTGGTGCTGCGCGATGACCTGCGGGGTCCGGGGGTCGGGATGTCCCAGGGCCCCCCCAGGGCCCGCCCCTCCCCCCTCCCGCAGGGGCCCGTCCCCCCCGAAGGAATGCCGCTCCAGGGGAGGCCCACCCTACCTTCACCACCAGGGCCGCGTAGGTCACGTCGGCCCGCCAGGGCTGCGGCAGGGACCAGCCCACTAGGGGGTCGGCTTCGTCGTTGTAAATGGGGGTGTCGACGAACTTGGGGAAGAGCCGCTGGATCTGCTGCACGGTCGCCTGCTCCTGCTCCAGGATGTAGATGGAACTGCCCGCGCCCTAGGGAGGCCGACCTCAGTGGGGGGCCAGCCCCCGAGACCCTGAAGGGCGGGCAGGGCCGCGGCAGGCGGGAGGGGGGCGGCTCTGGTACCTTCTTGTGGAGGGAGATGTAGTCCAGCCGCACGCCCCGCTCCCCCGTGAAGAAGTTGGTGCCGTGGTGGCAGTGCCCCAGCAGGGCCCAGCACAGCGGGGAGCGCGGCAGGGGGTGGAAGGAGTCCCCGGGGCCGCCCAGGCGCAGGGCGGGGCTGGCAGCCCGCAGGCCCTCGGAGCAGGCGTCGTAGTAGTTCAGGAAGCCTGGGGGGACGGGCCTCGGAGTCCACACCCCAGCGCCTGAGGCGCTGCTCCCGGCCCTTCTCAGCCCACAGGACCCCGGGGGTGCCGCCCACCTTGTAAGGTCATGGACACGTTGTCAAAGTCGTGGTGGTCCGGCTCGTTCCACGTCTCGAAGTTCCACCGGGAAACGTGCGAGAGTCCGTACCTGTCTGCGGAGTGTCCCCGCTGGCTCACCTGCCCCCCAAGGGCAAGGCCAAGCCCATCCCAGCTCCCAGGGAGGCCGCCCAGGGTTGGAGGCTTGGAGGTGAGGACCTCTCATTCCAGGCCAGCCCACTCCCCCCCAGCAGGAGCACGAACCCCGGCTTAGGGTTCGTGACAGAGACCAAGCTGGCCTGGGTGATTTGGGAGGAGCCTCCCCAGGAGCACCCCTGCTTTGGCCGCGCCCTGCCCACCGATGTATCTCCTGGCCAAGAGGGAGACCAGCTCCTTCCACCGGAACACCTGCTGCTTGTCCTCAAAGTCGGTGAAGCGTTGGGAGGGGCTGCCCATCAGCTCAAAGCCTGCGACACACGGAGGTGGCTGTCCTGCTGCCTCAGGCCCCAGGGCGCCCGGCCCTGCCCAGCCTGGGCTCCAGCCTTCCGGGTGCATCACCAGTGAGGACCCAGAGGAGCCCGGGGGGTGGGGCGGCCAGGACTGGCAGGCAGAGGGCGGAGCTGGCTGCTTACCTGGGAGGAGCTGGTTCTCCCTGAGAAGATCCAGGTACCCGTCCAGATGGGTGAAGTTGTAGCTCAGGCCTTGCTCGACCGACCCCCTACACGAGGACACTCAGTGTCAGGGCAGAGAGAAGTGGGCCCTGGGCTGGACCCGAGGCTACGTTCACGCAGGTAGGGAGCCTGCCAGGTGCCACCCAGGACTCGGATCCCGACGTCTCAAGGGTCCCGCTCTTTGGAAACACCAATGATGAAGGCCTACCAGTCATTCACAGCTTAGTATGAACTAGCGTGCCTGTATCTGAACCCCACTCCCAAGCCTTTGGGAGCTCAGAACGGCTTTGGGCTCAGGCGTGGCACGGGGCAGGCAGGTCTTTTGGGAAAGAGGACGGAGTGGGGGAGGGCAAGGCATACTGAAGCAGTGGACCGGGAGCCACGGGGCAAGAGCCTGGTAGCACCTGGTGGGTGCCGTGCCTGCATCTTCGCGTCTCCTGGAGGCCAGGGCTCCAGAGGTGTCTCAACAGTACCCTCTCCCGTCTCCCACACTCTGGGAGGCAACCTGGGCAGCCAGAAAAGGGAGAAGGGAGGCCTCTCCACCCTACTACACCCATCCCAGATTGGGGTCCAATTTCCTCTGGGCTCACGTTCTGACAGGGCACAGAAATCATCAGGCAACTATCTGAATCTTTAAGGACACATCAGAGGTACCACGAAGGAGAAGGGACAGGGAGCCAAGGATCAGGCAGGGAGGGCCTCTCTGAGGTAACAACCAAGTAAAGAGGCAGGCCAGCAAGGAGAATGCCTCAGGGAACAGATAGGCAGCACGTGCGAAGGTCCAGGGGTCGGAATAAAGTCATGGTAGTCAAGCAGCAGAAAGCAGCAAGTGCACAAGTGTGCCTGGGGCAGAATAGGGTGCACACTGTGACAGACCAAGTCATGTGAGGGAGGCGTCATGCCCATGGTGAGGATGGGACCCTGACTCAGAAGGAAATAGGGAGCCCTTTCAGAGGTCCAAGTAGAAAAGTGCCACGACTTTAAGACTTATTTTTTAAGAGTAGTTTTTAAATTTTTGTAAAAATATTCATTTTTGAGAGACAGAGAGACAGAACATGAGCAGGGGAGGGGCAGAGAGAGAGGGAGACACAGAATTGGAAGCAGGCTCCAGGCTCTGAGCTGTCAGCACAGGGCCTGATGCGGGGCTCGAACTTAGTAACCGTGAGATCATGACGTGAGCCGGAGTCCGACGCTCAGCTGACCGAGCCACCCAGGTGCCCCTTAAGAGGAGTTTCAGGCTCATAGTAAAGCTGAGGGAGGCACAGAGACGTCCCGCGTCCCGCCCGCAGTCCCCCCCACGGTCCACACCCCACCAGGGGGTGCACCTGCTAGAGCTGATGCGTCATCATCACCGCGAGGCCACGGCAGGGTCACCCTTGGTACACATCCTGTGGGACTGGACAGGCGCGTAATGGCAGGTGCCCACCAGCCTGGTGCCACACAGAGCTGCTTCACTGCCCTAAAAATGCCCGGCTCCACCTGTTCACCCCCCTGCCCCCGCCCCCTGACAGCTGATGGTCCTTTCCCCGTCCCTGTAGTTTTGCCTGGGTTTGGAGGGCAGAGGGGTGGTGGCCGCAAAGGAAGGGCTGGAGCAGATGCACTTACGAGGCAGAGGGCCATGTGCTCGTGGACGGGGAAAGTCCCGCACAACCCTGAAGACTTTGCTCGAGCAGCTAGGTGGGCAGGGGCGAGCCCACGGGGAGGCGGACATGCACGGGTGGGCCTGGCATGGGGACTGGGTGACGGAGCTGGTGGCCTTCCGGTCAGGCGCAGGCGGGGTGGGGCAGGTGCTGAGCCGGGGTTGGCCCGGGTTGGGGAGGGGCGTGCCCAGTGAGGAGCACAGCCAGGTGGGTTGGCAGGGGGCTCAGGGCTTCCCCTGAGAACACAGCTGCTCACTGTCCTTCTGAGGGAGGGAGGCGGCAAATGCCTGCGTCGCGCCCTCTTGTGGCAGCCGGGTTTGTCCTGGGTGCAGACAGTTGGGACAGGGTGGGGTCACCATGGAATCTGGCCCTCAACAGCTTTTCATCTGTCAACCGCCGGGTCCCAGGCCCCAGCTCGACTGGCCCAGGGAGGATGCGGGCAGGTGAACACCCCCCCCCCCGCCCCCGTGTCCTCCCCTCCCCCACCCCTCACTTTGTACAAGGTCAAGGCTGAGCCGAAGCCACCCAAGGGACCCAGTCCAGCCACCACACACAAGTTCCTGTCTGTCCTGGGCCCCTGGCTCTGCTTCCCCTGCGGGCCCCTCTGTGCAGGGCGCATCTGCCCACCTGGAGCCCAGGCAGCAGGGACCACCCTCCTCACCCGTCTCTCCCATCCAAAGGTCATAACCGGCAGCAAAGAAAACTAACAAGCACTTGGGTAAAAATTAAATGCACACAGCAGACGGTTCCAAAGTCCCCCTACTGGGGGGGAGGGGGTTGTGGGCCACGGTGACGGGGCCACAGGGGGAAAGTGAAGGCCTGTGCAGGGGCTCCCGGGCCCTCTGCACACCCTGGAGCGCTAATGCCAGCGCGGAGCTTACGCTGGGCAGGGTGCACAGCAGGCCTCAGATAAACGCTCCTGAACTTGGTGTCCTGGGCCAGCGGGTGCCACCGAGGAGCCCCAGGGGCAGAGGCATCCCCAGCCTGTCAACATAAGTGGATAGGCGTGTCCCCCTCCCCAGTCTCGGCAGCCGAGGGTACCCTGGGGGCTAGTACACCTGCCCTAAAGCCAGAAGACCCGACCTCAGAGGCGACCCCTGGCCAAGGAACCCCAGGGAATGGTCCTTAGACCCCACTGTCTGTACCTTGGTCTCTCCGCCCCGCTCCCTCCAGGGACAGGTTTGAGAAACCTAATTTAGGGAGGGGGCTGGGCAGTGAGGCGAAGTGCGCAGCCCACCCCAGCGCTCCCCCTGCAGAGAGGTGGGTCCTGCCCGACGGGCCTCCGTCCCGCCCCCCCCGCCCCTCCCGCAAGGGCCCGAACCGGGCGCGAGGCCTCCCTCCTGGCACGCGGGCCGGGACTGCGGCGGCGGCACAAAGGCCTCATTCACGCACGCGGCTCCGGGGCCCCCGCGGCAGGGCCTGAGCGCGGGCGCCGGGGCCCCCGCGGCGCCGGGCCGGTGAGTGCTGGGGGGGCGGGGCGGGGGGGGCGCGGCCGCGCGTGCTCGGCGGGGGGCGCGCGCTCCCGGGGCGGACTGACCGAGGGGAGCGCGAGGGGAGCGCGCACGGCCAGCCCCGGGCGGCGGGGGCTCGGAGCGAGGCGCAGCGCGGACCGCCCCGGGGGGCCTCCCTGGGGCTGAGGATGCGGGTGGGAGGGCGCTGGGCTCAGGGCCAGCCGCTGACTCTCCACCTTCCCACCTCGAACCTGGGGCTCGCGCACCGCGCGTCTTTACGGAGAAGCTCGGTCTGGTCTTCAGGGCCCTGGAGGTGGTCGCCCCCTCCTCTTTGCACTTGGGGTCAGGATGCAATATTTCCTTTCCAAACAAGCGTGCTTGGTGATTTGAGGACAAATATTAAGGAAACAGCCACGTGGCATCGAGCTGGGCAGAAGCCCCCACTGAGGAAGGTCCCGGCGGATCTGCCCCGGACCCCGTGGCCCCTGCCCACCTTAATGAGGGCACGCGTGGGCGTCAGCAGCCCCTCTGTGCCTGGCCAGACCACAGGTGACCAGCGCCAGCCTCAGTGCACGAAGAAACAGGCGCGGGGCACGGCGGGGGCAGTGTCCTGCACGCTCTCAAAGGTCACCTGTGACCTCAGTGTTCTCTCTTCGCCTGGTTTAGACAGGCAGCCTGGGCAGGGGCTGCGGTGGCCGAGGCCAGCCCTCCACAGGGGCTCTGGATGGGCCAACACAGCGCCTCCCTGAAATATCTCCGCCTGCGTGAGTCTCACCTCAGGCGCTTCCCGTCCAGAGCCCCCTGCTCCCCCCCTTCCTACACTAGGTCCCCACCCCAAGTATCCTGTTTCTACACCAGCGCCCAGCCCCACGCCCCGCTCCAGCATGCACACACGTGTGCGCCCTGGCCTCTGCTCCTCCATGCCATACAGCCTGCACTCTGTCCCCCATCTGGGGAGACCCTAAGGGCCATGAGACAGGCCACCCAAGGAATTCTCTCACTGTCCCCTTGCCAGTAGCTGGGGCAGGAGATAAAGTTTATATGACCCTCTCAATAGCTACCCTCCTCTCTGCACCCTGAGGTGAACCTTATCTGTCCCAGGGAGGGGCCCGAAGCCCTGAACTGCTATAGCTTGTCCCCCCCGGCCCAAAACACAGCTCTTCGTCTGGGCAAACGCTCCCCACCGGGGCCAAGTGGGTCCTGGGCTGGGCTCTGGGGGGTAAGTGGAGAGGAGCCCCTCAGCTCTGTCCTGGGTGGGCACGCCCACTGGAGGGCCCTTCTCCACGTGATCCTTCAACGTGGCGGTGACAGAGGCTCACTTTCACTTACTCGATGTAAAGGTGGGGGACCTGAGATTCAGAATGATCATTTAAAAAACAGCCCCACCCTTGGTGGTGCGTGAGGGTGATCATTTAAAGGAATCAGTTACCTTCATTCCAGCTCTCCCAGGCAGACCCCACCTGCCACACAGAGGCTGGAGACGCGCCTGCCAGTCACCGGGGGTTGGCTGCCACTCCCACAGCCTGAAAGGCACACCTGCCTGGCAACACGTCCCGACGCCTAGTGGCCCCCTGCCCACAGCAATCCACACACATGTGCACACACACTCAGCAACAGCCCCACACCTGCTTTCCACACGAGGACACAGAACAGAGGCCGGGATGTGGCTGGCCAGTGGCCAGGTGTCTCAGGCACAGCGGGGCCCGTGCTCCAGCGCAGACCGGAACCGTCTGACAGCAGAACGGAGAGGATGTCCAGGGACGGGACGGAGATACCGCCCCCCCCCCCGCCCCCCGCCCCCCTCTCATCCTTGGTCAGTCGTGCAACCACAATACTGGGCCGGAGCTGCAGGGTCACAGGCGGCCAGAGCCTATCCCGGGGCTGGCTGGGCTCACGCGCCTTCTACCTCCCCAAGGACCCTGGAACCCAAGCTCCCTGCTCCAGCGATGTGCTGCCCTCACCCACCCTGTCCCAGACCCAGACCCCATGGGAGGCTGTGAGCTCATCAGAGGTCCACACAATCGTGATTGCGAGTGAGCCTGGGATTACAGTGCAGCTCCCTGGATTAGCCACTCAGGTAGCGCTCATCTGGGGGAAACCCATGACTCAGCAACCTTTGGGGTAAATAATTGAACTGCAAGCCCAGTTTGGCTACGCAGTCACGTGGGGACCACAGAGCGCTGCCCTCGGTGGGCGCCCCGTCTGCTGCGGCCTGGCTCCCGGCTCCAGCTGTGTCAGAGACCCGCCGTCCACACTTCCCCACCGGCTAACGAGCCAGAGGGCTCTGGAGGTGCAGCCGGCCAGTGGAGTCTGGTCTTGGAGGGCCAACGGGCCAGGGGCCTCTCTGCCCTCCCGCCCACCCGGCCTGTGAGGGGCTCCATCAGGTAAGAAGCACCCAGGGCCCCGCTGCGGGACCGTGAAGCCCCAGAGCCACAGCAGAGGCAGCTCCCTGGGGGAAGAGGAGGGTGGGACTGTTTTAGGGTTTCCTTTACGGACCCTCAGGCACAAGGCAGATGTCATTTCAACAGTCCTCGCTCCACACACCTAGACCCCGGGGGGCTGGGGGACCCTTGTGTGGTGAGGTCTCTGCAGGAAGGACACACAACTCATAACGTCTGTCTAGTGCTCCCGGGGGGCTGTGGCTGCCCGCCCACACCTCCTCCCAGGCCGTCCTCCACAGCCCAGGGAAACTCCAGGCCCCACGTCCTGGGCCAGAGTGAGAAGTCAAGGCCAGGGCGGGGCCTCGGGAGGCAAGCTGCCCTCGGTACACAAGCGACAGTCCCAGACTTGTGCGCTCCATGCTGCACCTGTGTGGTCTGAGACCCAAATCCAGGAGTGTGTCCCACAGTCCCAGCTGACTGGGCAGGTGACAGATGCCATGTCACCCCCACTTCCCTCCCAGCTGGCCCCGTCTAGATCACCCTCCCAAAGCACGTGCTAGGAATTCTGCCACAGGACTGGGGGGTGGGGGGTGGCCAGCACGGCTGTGAGGGCAGCCTCTCCCCTAGCAAAGATCTGGGGTCCCACTCTGCAAGTTTCCAGGGGGCACCAGGAGGCCCTCTTCCTCCAGGCCCAGGGCCCATGGTGCTGAGGTGACGGAAGGCCGCCGGAGGGACCCTGGTGGTTTGGGCAAGGGAGCGGAGGGGCCTCTGGCATGGATATGGGCGCGGGGATGTGGGCAGGGAGCCGCGGAGCGGGGACTCTGCCGCCCGCTGACCCCGCGGTGATGCCCACCTCTGTTTCAGGTTTTCCCAGGATGGAAGTGTCCCCGGATTGCCCGCAGCAGGGCGGGGGGCTGGTGCTGGTCCGCCGGCGGCCCCCAGTGCCCCCCGGCCTGCGCGAGATGCTTAAAGCCAGGCTGTGGCGGGGCCGCACGTGCAGCTCACGCGGGGCCTGGCAGCTGGTGCAGGACCTGCTCCCCGCCACACGCTGGCTGCGCCACTACCGCCCGCGGGAGGCCCTGGCGGGCGATGTCATGTCCGGGCTGGTCATCGGCATCATCCTGGTGCCGCAGGCCATCGCCTACTCGCTCCTGGCTGGGCTGCAGCCCATCTACAGTCTGTACACGTCCTTCTTCGCGAACCTCATCTACTTCCTCATGGGCACCTCACGCCACGTGTCCATGGGCATCTTCAGCCTCCTCTGCCTCATGGTGGGCCAGGTGGTGGACCGCGAGCTCCTGCTGGCTGGCTTCGACCCCGCCAGAGACGGCCTGGGGCCCGGGGACAACGGCAGCGCCCTCAATGCCTCGGCTGCACCCACGCTCGTGCCACAGGACTGCGGGCAGGACTGCTATGCCATCCGTGTCGCCTCCGCCCTCACGCTAGTGGCTGGGACCTACCAGGTGAGGCGCCGGCCACGCTGGGCTCCAGAGCCGGGCGCAGGTCCAGACCGGCCACTCGGCACTCAGGTCAAGGTCCCTCGCTTGCTCACCCCCACCCCAGAAGGGTCAGGGCCAGGGCACTGCAGGGTCAAGGCCTCACCAGCAAGGACAGAGCAGGCACAGACACAGATCACAAATGGGCATGGGATAGCACCCCTGGACGGGGCACCCGAGGGTCTGAGGGTGCCCAGGAATAGGGACCCTCTCCAGGAATGGCGGGCTGAGTGTGGCCTCAGCTCCAGAAATGCCTGACTGTGGCCCACGCAGCTTCCTGTCCTAGGAGGGACCCCGAGGCCGCCTGACTTCCCGCAGCCTCCCCACACCCTCTGCCAGGGCTGTCCTGTCCACCCCGATGTCACACCCTCCCAAGGGCCCCAGGTCTCGGGGGAGAGGGACAGTGCCACCCGCAGGAGAGGAGAAAGAAGTGGCTTTCCAGCGCCTGGAGCCCACACGTGTGAGAACCAGAAGCGAGCACATAAGGGCACGTGTGCACCTCCATGTCTGGTGTGCCCGTGTGAGCACGTGTGTGGGCAGGGGACTCCGACAGAGCCCGTTCGGGAAGGTGGCAGCAGTGAGGAAGGGGTGTTAGGCTCTGTGCCTCGGCCACCCACTGGTGGCACCGCTGCCCTGACCTCGTCTGTCCACAGGTCCTCATGGGCATCCTCCGGCTGGGCTTCGTGTCCACCTACCTCTCACAGCCCCTGCTCGATGGCTTTGCCATGGGGACCTCGGTGACCATCCTGACCTCGCAGCTGAAGCACCTGCTAGGCGTGAGGGTCCCGCGGCACCAAGGGCCAGGCATGGTGCTCAGCACGTGGCTGAGCCTGGCGCGCAGCGCCGGGCAGGCCAACCTGTGCGACGTGCTCACCAGTGCCACGTGCCTGGCCGTGCTGCTGGCTGGGAAGGAGCTGTCCGACCACTGCCGCCACCGCCTGAAGGTGCCCCTGCCCACGGAGCTGCTGGTCATTGTGGCGGCCACGCTGGTGTCCCACTTTGGACGGCTCCACGAGCGCTTTGGCTCCAGCGTGGCCGGGGACATCCCCACTGGTTTCATGGCCCCCCGGGTGCCGGACCCTGGGCTGATGTGGCGCGTGGTGCTGGACGCCGTGCCCCTGGCCCTGGTGGGCTCCGCTTTCTCCATCTCCCTGGCGGAGATGTTCGCCCGGAGCCATGGCTACTCCGTGCGACCCAACCAGGAGCTGCTGGCCGTGGGCTGCTGCAACGTGCTGCCCGCCTTCTTCCACTGCTTCGCCACCAGCGCGGCTCTGTCCAAGAGCCTGGTGAAGACGGCCACCGGCTGCCACACGCAGCTGTCCAGCGTGGTCAGCGCCACCGTGGTGTTGCTGGTGCTGCTGGTGCTGGCGCCGCTGTTCCGGGACCTGCAGCGGAGTGTGCTGGCCTGCGTCATCATCGTCAGCCTGCGCGGGGCCCTGCGCAAGGTGAGGGACGTCCCGCGGCTGTGGCGGCTCAGCCCGGCTGACGCGCTGGTCTGGGTGGCCACCGCGGCCACCTGCGTGCTGGTCAGCATCGAGGTCGGACTGCTGGCTGGCATCCTCCTGTCCTTGCTCAGCCTGGCTGGCCGCACGCAACGCCCACGGGCCACCCTGCTCGCTCAGATTGGGGACTCTGGCTTCTACGAGGATGCGGTGGAGTTTGAGGGCCTGGTCCCGGAGCCGGGTGTGCACGTGTTCCGCTTCGCGGGGCCGCTCTACTACGCCAACAAGGATTTCTTCCTGCGGTCGCTCTACAGCCTCACAGGGCTGGATGCAGGGATGGTGGCCACCACGAGGAAGGGGCGGGGCCCAGAGGCCAGGGTCAGTGAGGGAGACCCCGCCGAGGGCACGGACCTGAGCCCCGTCAGCAGCACGGCTGCACAGCTGGTGCCCATGGCGGCCAGCTTCCACGCAGTGGTCATCGACTGCGCTCCACTGCTGTTCCTGGACGTGGCCGGCGTGGCCACGCTGCAGGACCTGCGCCGAGACTACAGGGCCCTGGGCATCACCCTGCTCCTGGCCTGCTGCAGCCCCGCGGTGAGGGACACCCTGAAGAGAGGCGGGTTCCTCGGGGAGGACCCGGGGGACGCGGGCGAGGAGGGGCAGCTCTTCCACAGCGTGCACAGCGCCGTGCAGGTGGCCCGAGCCCGCCACGGGGAGCAGAGGGCCACCGACTCCGCCCTGTAGCACGGCCCGTGTGCCCTCCCAGGAGCCCTCGGCAGACACGCTCACACCATCGGTCGCTGATGTCAACGAGCACGGTCCCCCCGAGACTGAGGCTGTGCTCCCAAGGAACCAGGAAACACACGAACGACTCAGAGCCGCGCCTTTGAAACAAGTCACCAGAGTGCCACCCCGGGCCGCGGTGCTGTGTGTACGTGGCCCTGCAGGGTCAATCTGACGCGGGGTGTCGCCATCTTATTTGAGGAAGGGCCCGAGGCAATTGTGAGGCCTCCCTTGGCCTGCCTGTGAGGCCTCACCCAGCCCCACCAGGTGAGAGGTGGCAGCTCTGGCCAGAGCCGCGGGGTCTCTGTGTCTTTGGAAGCCCTTCAAACACACACCCAAGTGTTCCTTCTATCTTGAGTCTTGGCCGGGCTGAGCCTTGCAGGGCCAAAGGTGGGCGTGACCCACACAAGTGCAGCCCAGCCCTTGGGCAGGACCCGAGAACACGGGGCACCAGGTGGGTGCCCGCTCTCTGGGGCTGCCCCCAGCCACAAAGCTGGTGCAGTGGGGCACGCGTAGGACCCTGAGCCTCCAAGGCCTGTCCAGCGGGAAGCCAGCTGTGCCCAAACTCAGGGCTGCCCCAGCGGCCCCCACAGCCCCACACGGCCTCCTCCACACAGGACACTCTGCCCGAGGAGTGTCGGGGCAACAGCTGCTCGGACCCCCCCCCCCCCCACTGCACCGGCACACTGCCTCCTCTCAGGCTCTGTCTTCACCTCCAGCAAGGGCGCTCTGCCCAGCTGCCCCCACCACTCACCTGGCTGTGACGAGCTCCAGCAGCCAGTGGGTCCGGACCTGCTCGATGCCACCGTGAGGGACAGCGCCCACGTAGGCCAGGTTGAGCTGCTGGTCCCAGCTGAGGTCATACTGGTCAGCCTGGCTGTGAGGCAGTGGGGGACTGGGGACAGAACAAGGGGGAGTGGGCATCAGTCCCAGGGGCGGGACCGCCAAACGCCCCTGCACCTACCAACCCGGGCCCCAGGTTGCCCAGGACCCCAGTCTCCAGCAGCTGGACCGGGAGTGTCTGCCGATGAACTTTACCGTCCCTGATGTAATAAAATGGCCTCTAGCGCCAGGAACGTTACCGAGGCTCATGTTTACGGAGGTCGGAGGGTCCCTGAGGAGAGAGGACCAAATCCCAACAGCCTGCTCCCTGTCCCACCAGCCAGGTGATCTCAGCTGTAGGCGTGACAGGCAGCGCGTGGGAGGCACGGGGGGGAGGGCAGGAGGGGGACAGGCAGACACGGGGTGGGGGCGTGAGGGCGGGGAGGGGAGGCAGCTGGGGCCGCCCCTCGGGAGGGGCCTGGACTGCCCCCAGCGGCCACCGGCAAAATCAGGGCGCGTCCGCAGGCCCCCACCGCACGCGGCACCCACGGCGAAGCCCCGGGCGCACGCGGACGCCGCGCGGCTCGGGCCCACAGGGAAAACCGCAGTCGGACGGCAGGGCGCCGCCGCGAGGAAGGGGTCCAGGGAGCCCGCGGGCGGGGAGCGCGTCCCGCGTCCGGGGGGGGCGCGCGGCGGGATGGCGGCGGGACTGGCTTCTCGGGCCTCAGCTTCCCCGCGCGGAGCGCTCACCAGAAGCCGGTGCTCCTCCAGAAGGGCCGCAGGGGCCGCAGCGCGCGGGCCGCGTCCACGAGCACCAGGAGCGGGGCCTCGGCCAGGGCCCGGGGCGCGGCCAGCAGCGCGGCCAGCAGCGCGAGCGGCGCGGCGGGGGAGCGCGCGGGCCGCATGGCGGAGCGCGGGGGGCGCCGGGTCGCCGCAGGCCCGCCCGGTCCTCGGTGCTCCGTGCGGAGTCGGCGCCGCGCAGGCCGGTTCCGCCTCCGGGTCGCACGCCACGTGACCGCCACCGCGGGGCGGGAGCCGGGACGCTGGGCCGGGTCTGGGTGGGTTCTCGGAACCCGGGCGCGGGGGCGGGGCCGACGGGTGGGCGGGGGTGAGAGGGGCCGGGGGCGGGGCCGGAGAGTGGGCGGGGTGAGAGGGGCCGGGGGCGGGGCCGGGG
>NW_024081520.1:379319-393268 GCF_003009895.1 Hyaena hyaena | reverse complement strand
GGGGCGGGGCCGGGGAGGGGGCGGGGTGAGGGGGCGGGGCCGGGGAGGGGGCGGGGTGAGGGGGCGGGGCCGGGGAGTGGGCGGGGTGAGGGGGGCCCGGGGGCGGGGCCGGGGAGTGGGCGGGGTGAGGGGGCCGGGGGCGGGGCCGGGGAGTGGGCGGGGTGAGAGGGGCGGGCTGCCGCGGTGTGGGTCCCCGCCCACTCCAGCCCCAGGAGTCCCTGCGCGCCGCTCCCTCCCAGCGCGTCCGCCGTCCGGGGCTGGGCGTGAGCCGTCGTCCTGGGCGTGCTTTGGGGGTCGCCCTGGAGGCCGGGAAGTAGCCCGGTGCGCGGGTCGGGCGGCCGCTTGAAGGCTCAGACCCGTGATGGCGGGACAACGGGCTCAGGTGGTCAGATGTGGGACACATTTGGGAGGTGAACGCTAGGCCCTACGACGCACTGGATGCGGGGGTGGGAGGAAGCGGCGGAGTCAGAGGTGGCCCCCTGGGGCTTCGGCCTGGCACAGCAGAGGGAGAGCGGCAGCTGTAGTCGGGGCGCCTGGGGGCTCAGTCCTTGAGTTCCCCGCCAGGCTCCGCGCTGACAGCTCGGAGCCTGGAGCTGCTTCGGATTCCACGTCTCCCTCCCTCTCTGCCCCTCCCACATACTTCTGTCTCTCTCTCAAAAATAAACACATTAAAAGAATTTAAAAAAACAAAACAAAAAAGAAGCAGGTGTGGTCAGGGACAAGCTGGCTCTGAGGAGCCACGTGGACATGTCTAACAGCTGGGTGGCCTGGCCTGGTGTGGGGGCAGGTGGCCTGCGGGCGGTATGCGTACACTGGGCAAGTCAGACGGTACTGCGTCTTCAAATCCCAGAAGTCCCACCTCCCCGTGAAAACCCTCTGCCGGCACCACCCTCCCCCACGACAGAACCCAACGTGCCAGCCTCTTCGGTTGGTGACACAAACTGTATTTGAAGAGAAAAGAGCTGGTGATCTTCTAAAAGTGATGAAAGATGTCCAGCGACAGAATCAAGAAGTGTCGCGAAGCCCAAGAGGAAAGGCACGAACAGCGGAACCGAGCATGCGGTGGCAAAGCCCCAGAGCCGGGGACCCTGGCGCCTCCTCAGAGCACACGGACTCCAACAGACGCGAAGACCGCAGAGTCCCAGAAGTAGCAACTGGTAAGCTAGAGTCCTAAACCAGCAAGAAGTGTACTTCAAGAGAGAAGGTCAAATAAAGACTTTTTGGAGAACTGAAGTCTGAGGGCATCGGTCACCGCTGGCCGTCACTTAAGGAAATGGTAACTGGTGTCCTTCAAGTGGAAGAACCACCCAGCAGGCCCAGAGGTACGGAAGGAAGGGTATGTAGCATATAAATCTAATGGGGAGTGATTTGTAAAACAATAGCGGCCCATCTTCTAGGGCTTAGATACACCAGAGAATTCAGGTGCACGATGATAACACGGTAACACGGAAGCTGTGAGCAGCAGACGCAGTGTGAGCAGCTGGCCCACTGCGGTGTCCACGCCTCGTCCCCAGCACCTCTGAGAGTGACCTTACGCGGTGAAGGGACTTGCAGGTGTATTAGGCTAAGGATCCGGAGGTGGTGAGATGATCTGGGATGATCCGGATGGGCCCCATGTGTCATCCCAGCGTCCTAGTGAGGGGGAGGCGGGGGGGGGGGGGGGGGGGGGGGTGCGGTACTTGACAGGGAGGAGGCCGAGTAAAGACCGCAGGAGAGATGGAGAGATTTTAAGATTGTTCTAAAGCATGTGCTCAGGATTTATTGTCACCTGGTATCTGAGACGGGGAAGTGATTGCCGTGAGGGACGAAGTTCATACAGATCCCAAGAAGCAGGAGGCCGGACGCGCAGCTCAGTGGCACCCAGAGATGCGAGGGGTGGGGGACACAGCCCAGGGCCCCACCCGCCGCGCTCCGGTACACAGACGCTGGGCGCGGCTCCTCTTACGCACAGGGAAGGGCAGTGGGGAAACTTTTAAAGTTGGTGCAGAAGTGTGAGTTGGGCAAAGGGCCCTTCATCAAGGGACTTTAAGGCCTGGGGCAAGACAGTGACAAAGTAGCGTCTGTTTGTCGGGCTGGGAAGTGAGAGTGAAGAGACCCTGACGTGTCTCAGTGAAAGTGGCTCTGTGGAGCATGTCAGGGACATGGCAAGTGACCTGTGTCTGTTACTGTGTTGTAACGTCCGTAACTCCAAAGGGAATGAGTATGTCTTGGCCGGAACTCGCACTGTGGCCTTGGCCCAGCTGGAGACGTGTGATTCTAAGTCGTAGTCTTGGCATATGTGAGGCAAGAGGTGCCCAGCGTTCTTTACTCTTGAGCGCACAGTTTAGGCAACGGCCACGGGAAGACGGGCTGCCATTGGCCGGCGCATCACTGCCTACTGGACTGCGTGCGGTCTGGCCAGAGTGCTGGCCCTTGGGTCTGTCCCTGCTGAGGGACGCCCTGGCAGCCGAGCTCCGCTGGTGCCGCCACACGTGGTGGCTGGTGGCGCTGTTGGCATGGCCCGCTGGCTCCTGGGGTTCCGCGTCCCATCCGGCTCCCGGACGGCCGGGGTCTGGGGAGGAACGTGTTGCCAGCCAAACCCAACACGACCGAGAGCTGTTGACCCTGCGTCCTAATGACTCTGCCCCAGGACCCTTGGAGGAGAGCGGGGGCTGGGGTCGGGGTGGCGGGACGGGGCAGCGCCCACGGGCAGCCCTGGGATGAGCACCGGGTCCTTCCAGGGGTGGCAGTGGCTGCGGCCGATTGGTCGCTGAAACAGGCACGGAGCTGGACGTCCAAGGTTGCGCGGCGCTCACACTAACGGACCGGCCTGGGCACTCACTGGGTGTGCAAATCTGCCATCAGTCCCTCAGGTTTTCCAGGTGACAGAACAGGCACACTTGGGCCTGTGTTTTCTCCCCGATGTCGTCTTTTTCTTTCTTTTCTCCCCTCTTTTTTTCCCCTCCGCATTTGAGGCTTTTCATTCCTGCGTCTGGAGGCCTGGGGGAAGCGGCGGGAAGGGCCTGCGGTGGCCTCTCCCTGGGACGGGCCCCAACCGTAGCAGCCACCTTTCCCGTTTCTTCTCTTCGGCAGAATCTTAGTTTTTCCTCTTTTTAAAAAGTATTGTTTAATTTAAAAAATGTTTTTAATGTTTATTTGTTTTTGAGAAAGAGAGAGAGAGAGAGCATGAACAAGGGAGGGGCAGAGAGAGAGGCAGACACAGAATCCGAAGTAGCTCCAGGCTCCGAGCTGTCAGCACAGAGCCTGACGTGGGGCTTGAACCCAGGAACCAGGACATCATGACCTGAGCCAAAGTCGAGCGCTCAGTCGACAGCCCTCCAGGTGCCCCTTTCCCTCTTAAACAAAATCTGGCTTGTATCTCTAGGTAGGTAAAAACTTTTTCCCCTTGACTGTTTTTGCTTATTTTCTCCACTCTCGATGCTCTGGCATTTAGGGCCCTGGGCCTGGAGAGGGCCTTTGTAGCAGACAAACCAAGCAGAGCCCGCACCCCCAACCTACCCTTCATCTGCCTCACACACCAAGCCAACACCCCCCCACCAGTCACCCCACTCTAGCCTAGGCCTGTGGAAATCATCCAGCTACCCAACCCTAACGTACTCTCTGGGCCTGCTGCCTGCCCGTCCCTTCCCTCGAAGAGCCCAGTGAGGGTCCTGGGCCACGTTCCCTTTGCTTCTGCTCCTCCTTCCCGACCCCTACTGGTGCCCCCCCCCCCCAGCCCCGCTTGCTGGGAACCCCTCTCTCTTGGGAAATGTGAGTAATTATCCTTTCAGACAGTTGTTCCCATTTCTGTCCCTTACGTATCTGATTAAAACAAATCCTGGGTACAAACTTCAGAGCAAAGATGCTCTACTTTGATGACGGAGGAACGGGTCATGAGCACAGGAAGGCGAGGAGCACAGCTTAGAAGGTGGAGCAGGCCGGCCGGCGGCCTCTGAAGGGAGCATGGTCCTGCCCACCCCTTGAGCACATGCAGAGGGATTCTGTCATCGGATCAGGACCGTAGAGCCACTGGCGGAGACTGCGTGGCACCGGCCAAAGATGGGCAGGGCACCACAGGCCCACACAGTGGCATGGACTCAGACACGGCCTTGGTCATACGGTCATCTGGTTTCATACAGTTTGCAGCACAGCAGTTCCCACACTATCTTAAGTTCCCCTGTCACTTCCCCTGCCCCCCCCCCACCCCGCCGTGGTTCTGGGGAGGGGGAGGCTTCTTAGGATCTGGTCAAGGGGAAGCTGAGCTGTGGAAACATCACTTAGGGCTTAGCTGAGTATATGTACGTCCTTCCTCGTCCCTTCCTTGCACAGCAAAGGTAAATGCCACACACCCTGGCACAGAAAACAGCTTCCAGAAACACCCTGGAAATTAGCCAAAAGGGGTGACTCACACGGACTTTTGGAGCGAGATTAAACATTCTGCTGATTTAACAGGAAATGCTGCCATCAAGATAACGTAGAGCCCTAACAGCCAGTGAGACGGGGACATGCTGTAAGGAGGTTCATCGGATCCGTAAGGGCATTTGCGATTAGTCACCACACAAGAAAATGCATCATCCCAAGACTTTCCAGCTTGTAAATGAAACAAACTTGTCAAAGTTCTCCCCAAATTTGACTGTAGTCTTAACAGTGGGTATGAGCTGTGAGTAATGAGTTGCCAAGTGAGGACTTTTGTAAAACAACAGTCACAATTTTGTTTTTAATCTGCTGTGTTAGAGACACTGCTCCCCTTTTCCTTTGTCCTTGGAAAGTAATATCACAAGGTTGTTATAAGAAGAGACGATAGGAACGGCTGGGGGCTCAGTCAGTTGAGCATCTGACTTCGGTTCAGGTCATGATCTCACGGTTTGCGAGTTCAAGCCCCACGTTGGGCTCTGTGCTGACAGCTCAGAACCTGCTTCAGATCCTCTGTCCCCCCGTCTCTCTGCTTCTCCCCTGCTTGTGCTCTCCCTCTCTCTCCCTCTCTCTCTCTCTCGAAAATAATAAACAATAAAAAGAAGAAAAGACAATGCAAACTGTAGATGAAAAATATATCATAGTGGAGTACCATGCAGTTATGAATAAAAATTGTGGTATTTTCTGGATTTTGTGATGTTTGTGTCACGAGGTCAATTTTTTAAAGATTGATTTTTTTTCTCTCATTCTAAATAAATATGTATTTACTTCTATCAAAATTTGCATTCTTTCCTAAAGGGAGAGGCTGCCCCAAACCTGGACAGGCTCAGGACCATGCTCACCTGGTGGCAGTGAGGGGACACTGCCAGCCTGGGCCTGGCCGACTTGCAAATGAAAGGCAAACACTTCCAAAGCAGGGGGCATCTCCGTGGCCTGAGGGCAGGCGGGTACTGGGACCGACACAAAGGCCCTCAGCAGGTGAGCCGAGGGACAAGGTGAAAACCTCAGGCGGGTGCACCCACAGCCACCACTGAAGGAGGGACGAGCCCTTCCTGTTGGGGGGAATGGGGTCAAACTTCAGTCTTCGCGGATCCTCTCATCGCAGACTCACCTCCTCGCTAGCGCTTCTTGTGACCCCATGATGAGTACTCCCGGCACTTCCACGGTCACTGGGGGATGACACAGGGCAGTGAAAACTCAGTCTCCCGACAGGCGACAGGCACGAAGGAGGCCACGCCCTGTCTTCTGGTTTCAGCGCACACTGTAAACACGCGTCCCTTTGCTGTCTGTCTAGCGCGACACTGCCCACATTTTGGTGCTTTTTGTTGGTGACTCTATTGCTTGAAATGTCCCCCACCCCCGCCCCTGCCATGTGGTGCTGAAGTCCCCCTCCCCCAGCCCTGCTCTAAGCGCCAGAGCCCGTGCTGTGCCTACGGAGAAGACCCTGCGTTGGGGGGGCTGCGTTGGGGCGCGAGGTCCGGTGACGCTGGCGTCGTGGTTCTGTGTTGATGAGTCAACAGCATGTTAGATGAAGTGTGTTTAAGCAGAAGTACACACAAAACACGGCGCTGTGTTTGACCCGCTGACGAAAACCTGCCCAGAGGCTCCCAGGAAGCTGACCTGCATTTCCCCGGGAGCCGGTGTTCGCCGCCTCGCATCCCGTGTTCCGTTACCGACGGCCGCCGATGGTGAGCATGGACTGCAGTTGATAAAATAACCACCTCCAAAATATGTAAAGAACTACAAATCCGTAAGAAAAAGATGCTCAAAAGAAAAATGATCAAGGCACTTTAGAGCAGAGCTGCAGGGGGCGGAGGAATCTGTGAGGAGGGAAAGGCCTTCCTCAGCACCCAAGGGCAGGGCCGAAAACCACGCAATCCCCCTGCGCTCCTACCAGAAAGGCGGAAATGGTGGCGCTGTTAGTGTCCAGGGCTGTCACCAACGTGCGGAAGAGCGAATCCACCCTGCTGGTGGACGCAGACACGTAGCGGGTCTTCCGGCCCAGCAGCGTGAGCCCAGTGGGCACGCGCATGCACGCGACACACGCACACGGAACGGAGTTCCGGAAACATCTTACAGGATGGCCAAGGTCGGGCAACAATACGCAACTACACACAGCGTTTCTGCGCCGTGAATGTGCACCAGCAACAGACACCCCTGAGGGAGCTCAGAATAAAACAGGACTGACAGATAGGGGCGCCTGGGTGGCTTAGTCGGTTAAGCGTCCGACTTTCGCTTAGGTCATGATCTCGCGGTTCGTGGGTTCGAGCCCCGCGTCGGGCTCTGTGCTGACGGCCAGCTCAGAGCCTGGAGCCTGTTTCAGTCTGTGACTCCCTCTCTCTCTGACCCTCCCCTGCTCACACTGTCTCTCTCTCCCTCTCTCTCCTAGAAATAAATAAAAATATTTAAAAAATAAATAAATAAAACAGGACTGACAGGCGTCCCCAGCACAGCTGGCCCACTCCCGCGCCCGGTCTCACAGGGCCCTGTAACAAAGCACCACCAACTGGTGGCCGCGGCAGCACACAGTTGTTCTCTACGGAGAGACTTCATTTGCCGAAACTCTAACCCCCATAGGTTGGTATTTGGAGGGGGGCCTTCGAGGGTAAGTCACGTGGGGCAGGGTGAAGTGCCCCTATGAGACACGGGAGAGCCCGTTGTCTCTGTCCCCTGCCATGTAGCGAGCCGTGGTGAGAAGGCCAGTCTGCACCCCGGGAAGAGAGCCCTCACCGAACCTGACCCTGTGGCCCCTCCAGCCTCCAAGACCGAGCCCGTGGTGTGGCTGTGGCGCCTGAGCTGAGCAAGCCAGCGAGGGAGGGGAAGGGGGGAGAGACCACCTGTATGCCCAGAGCCATCCCCGGGAGCACGGATGCGGTGCGGGCCCCCCAGACCCTAGAGGGGCGCCCCGCTCCCGGCAGAGACAGTTTTCCGTGTCAGCCAGAAGCTGGTGATTATTTTGAAAGGTGTCTGTGTTCCAAGAAGTCGGTGGAAGGTTGGCAGAAGTGTGCTTGCCATGTCACTGACATGCTGTGTCAGAGAGCACAGTGCGGCTCTGCAGAAAGGGACCCACGCGATTTCCTCTTTTCAGGGAGTTTCCCCTGCCCTCCACATTATCACGAATGGAGAAAGATATGTCCCCCAGTCCTGTTTCCTGAGCGGTCGGCTGTAGTTGGGATGCCGTGGGGCCACCTTCCACAGAATCCTCTGCCTTCTCCCAGGCACATGGGTCCCAGCCCCCCCGGGGCCAAGGGGCAGCGCAGTCCTGGGGCCTGGCTCTCTGGCCTGGCCCTCACCTGTGACTTGCCACCTGGTTGAGGGCAGGTTTGGGGAGCTGCGTGGGTTGAAGCCAGAACGGGGGAGATGAGGAGACCAGGGCCTGTGCACCCTCTGTTTCCCACTGCTTGGATGCCTGCCTGCTGCCCCCAGGCCTGCCCCTCCTGGGCGCTCAGTCCTGGCTCCGTCCACCCACAGCTGACTGGCGTTTCCAGGCTGTTTTTCAGGTTGCCGTCTGTCAGCCCCAGAACCAGCTCCAGGAGGGCAGACCAGCCGGGCAGCACCTGGGGTGTGCAGTGGGTGCAGCTGCTGGACGAATGAAGGCCCCTCCCGGGACTGAGGGCCGGCACCCTCCACCTTCTCAGGACCCTGGCTCTGGCACCGCCCCCCCTCTCCGGCCCACGCCTGGACCCCCCTTCAGTCAACTAGGGCATATTACCCTCTCTGTTCCTCCCTCGACAGGCCCCACACACATCCAGCCATTTTCTTGGGAGCATGTGTGGTCACTATGCCCTGTCCTGGGACATTATTCTGCCCGGGCTGTGGCCCCCACCCTGCTGTGCCCCCCACCCTGTGTTTCTGCTCCTTTGGGACCCTGGGGCTCTACTCTTCCCCGCAGCCCCGAGACCCCCCCTGCAGCCTGTGCTCATCGGGCCCCCGCGGGTGCCTCGCTGGAGGACAGCCCAGGAAGGCACGGCTGGACTAGATGGGTCCCCCCAAAAGCCCCTTGGCCCACAGCGCCCAGCTCGGCCGTGGGCATTGCAGTCTGCGGTCAGGCCCACAGAAGCAGGGCCCGCAGAGTGCCGGCAGGAGATGGGGCCAGGGTGACCTTTGTGGACACGTCCCCTACATGTCCCCAGAGCCGCCTTGACAAGACAGAGCTGTGCGAGCTCCGGAGGCCCCTTCAGGGAGCCAGCCGTGTGGGTGGAACTCACTGCTTTCCCTGGGAGTGTGGTGGCGGCGGGTCCTTCCCACCGGGCAGGAGCTGAGGGGGTCTCGAAAGCACCAGACGGGAGCCAGCGGCCAGGGCCCGGCGGGAGGGAGGCTGGCCCCTCAGGCTTCTACCCGGAGAGCTGGTGCAAAGGGGTGCCGTCTGGGAACAGGCAGGGCGGCGACATCAGCGTGGGGAGGGGGGATGCAGGCCGTGGCTGTTGCTGGCCTGGACCCTCATGAGGTCCCCATCTGCGCTGAGGACCCCGCCGGGGCCTGTGGGTACTCGGGGTGAGGCAGGGCCCACGCGTGCGAAGACAGTGGACGGGGTCGTCCACGCACAGCTGGCGGAGACACGCAGGGGAGGCAGGCCTTGGCTCCCGACCCCACCCTTGGGTCCCTGAGCAGGGCCGCGTGCTCGCCCGGCCGCCCCGCGCTACGGCGAACCGCTGGCGGGACCCCGGTGCCGCGTGGGGGGTGTACGCCTGCGCAGGCGCGGGTCCGGGCGCTGCAGGTTGTCGGCGGCTGCGTGCGCGGAACGCGTTCCCGACTCCGGGCGCAGGCCGAGCCCAGGCCCATCCCCTGCCCTCCAGGCCGCCCTGCGCCCCCACTCCACCCGGGCTCGGACCCCGGCCCCGCCGGCCGTCCTACCCGCCCCCGGCTCCCGCATCCGCCCCGCCCTGCGGGCCCCGCCCCCGGCCCCGCCCCAAGCCCCGCCCCAGCAGGCCCACCGCCCCACCCGGGCCCCGCCCCCACCCGCCGAGCCCCGCCCCTCAGGCTCGCGCCTGCGCGGTGGCGGCGGGCGCAGTCGGAAGCCAGGCGCGGACAGCGAGGTCGGCGGGGAGGCGGCGGCCCCTCTGAACCGCAGCGCGGACCCGGCTCTCGCCCGCCGCCGGGGGTCGGGCCGCCCTGGGCAAGGATGGCGGCGGCGGCCGAGCCCCGGGCCCGCGCCTGGCTCGGCGGCAGCACGCCGCGCCCGGGCAGCCCGGCCTCCAGCCCCGAGCTAGGCGGCAGAGGCCGCGCGCGGCCGGGGCCGGGGCCGGGGCCGGGGCCGGGGCTGGGGCCGGGGTCGGGGTCGGGCCCGGAGCGGGCCGGCGCCAGGCCCCCAGGCCCCGCCGCGACTGGCCACAGCTTCCGGAAGGTGACGCTAACTAAGCCCACCTTCTGCCACCTCTGCTCCGACTTCATCTGGGGGTTGGCCGGCTTCCTGTGCGACGGTGAGCGCCCGCGACCCCATCACAGACCCCAGGCCCCGGCCCAGAATGGGCTCCTCACCTCTGACCATTCCGAGCGAAGGCCTCTTCAGGACAGAGCCCCTTGCCCTAAAGGGCAGGATCGTGCTGGCCCCAGAACCTCTTCCAGGGGCTCGAGAGCGTCAGGTGGTCGTGGCCCCTTCCCCAGGACTGGGGGTCTCAGGAAAACGCTGCTCCCTGGGCTTCCTCACTTGGGCTGGGATTCAATGGGAGAAGAGCATGTGGGCTGCGTGGGGCAGGTGCCGTGACTGGGGGATGAGACCAGTTCACCCTGAGCTGGTGGGACTGCGCTGGGACGCTCACTGACATCAGCTGGGGCAGCAAAGGCAGCAGTGTGGACAGGCAGGGCTGATCTGGGCCACTGGCTCCTGTGTCTGTCTTGCCTTGCATGCAAACTGCTGCCCGCAGGGGCCAAGTGCGGCATGCCCCAGCAGGGCTCCCCCCTAGCTGCCAAGCTGGCTGGCTGGCTGGGCTTGGAGGCCCTCCCTCCTCTGGCGCTCGGGCAGAGAGGGTGCAGCCTTCCAGGGTCTGCTCTCTCGGGGTCCTGCTCCCTCTGGCAAGGGCAGGTAGGTGGGCCCGGGGCCACAGCTGCCCAGGGCTGTGGAAGGCGGCAGGTGGAGAGCCTTTGCTCCACTCAGGAAGACAGGCTTCTGGCCGTGGGGACAGAGGGGCCACTTAAGGTTTACAGAAAAGGCTTGACCAGGTAGAGGCGACTGGATCTCTCACGTGGGATGCCTTCTTTCTGCCAAAGAAAATGGCATGGTTGACCTGACCCCCCAGTGCTGCACCAGGCGGCCTGGCCAGCTGGCCTGGGGGGAGTCACCCCTGATTTCTCTCGTATCAGAAACCCTGCAGTGCCCCACCTTCTCCCCGGCCGAGACTCAGCTGAGGTGGGAGACATGCATGTGCAGGCTGAGTCAGCTCCAGGTCAGAGGCTAGACTGCACCTCCCCTCATGGATGTGACCTCCTACAAGTGGGGCTCTGGGTCTAAGGGGTGAAGCAGCTCGTGGAGAGAGGCGGGGCTTTGGGGCTGATGTGGCGGCCTTCACTGGGCAGCTGTGTGGACGCCCTCCCCCTGCCTCTGTGGAGAACGGGACGGCAGTTTTGGTAAGCAGAGGGACCAGGCAAGGATGTGGGAGCAAGAGCCTCCTCCCCGGGCAGGGAGCACCCAGGATGTGGGATGTGGGGTGATCAGGCACTACCTCCACCGGCCAGAGGAGGGAGCTGGACAGCACTGGTTTGGGTGCCCTGCCTCTGCCTCCCCACCTCTTCCCTCTGACCCCGGCCCGGTGTGGTGTTTCTGAAGCCTGGACTCCGGGCTGCCCTCGCCGGCCTCCTTCTGGGGACCAGGCAGGTGGGGTTACAGCGGGTGAGGTGGTGGTGTCTCAGGGCCCCTGTGGTCACACTTTGCACTAGGCCATGTTGGGAAGTGAGTCCCTCTGCCACCTGCCCGCTTCCCAGCCCCCAACAACCTTGTCCATCCCATCCTACGCCAGAGGGGCCAGCCCGGGGCCCCCGCCCCCTCCCTGGGCCCACTCGCTGCTCCATGTGCTGCCAGAGGCCGTGTTCTCTTGCACTCCCCCCTCCTCCTGTCCGTGGCCCGGCCTTAGTCTGGCTGTGCTCTCTGGCCTCCGTCTCAGTGGCCGCCCCTGCCTCCCCAGGATGGCTGGCCCCCTGGAGCACAGCACATGTCTGAGCACTCGCTGCCTTTGGAGCCTCGGGCAGGGACGGGTGCAGCCACCGCTCGGCTGGCCCTCTGCCTGCCGCGGGCTCCTGGCCCATCGCAAACTGGCTCTGGTCTCAGCAGGCACGTGATGTGCGGGAGGGGTGATTACGGGTATTTAGAGTTGGGGGGTGAGGGAAGGATGTCCTTGGTGAAGCTGGTCTGGGGGTTGTGCAGATGCCTGCTTGCCTGCCTGCCCCTCAGGACCAGCCGAGTGGAAAGAGAGCTGGCCTGGTGCAAGGGGCAGGGGCCACTCTCAGGACTCGAGGACACGCCGTCAGCCCTGCTGTGGGCTCTCTGGGCGTGAGAGGTGGGGTGGGAAAGAGGCTCAGGGTGTCCACGGTGCTTCCGGGGATTGCCATGCCCTCTCTCTGCCCCTATGAGTGTGGAGATGGTGGGAATCCCTTTCCCCTTTATTCAGGGCTGGGTTAGAGCTAGGGGGTGGGCTGCGGTGACTCACCCCATCCTGACCCCTCAGCTCGGCAGAGCAGGCCCGTCGCGGTGGGTGCACTGCCACGGCCCTTGGTGGTTCTGCTGGCCAAGGCCTCCCTTCTGCATGCCAAGCCCTGGGGTCTTTTGATTCCTGGCGGGATGGGGCCCGACTCATGTGGCTCTCACCCCACAGTCTGCAACTTTATGTCCCACGAGAAGTGCCTGAAGCACGTGAAGACCCCCTGTTCGAGTGTGGCGCCCAGCCTGGTCCGAGTGCGTACGGGGTGCAGGCTAGCAGCCCTGCGGGGAGTGTGGGGGGCGGGGGGGAGGCCGTGGCGGCAGGTCCTGGGCCAGGAGTCAGCTGGCTAGCCGGATGGGGTGGGTGGGAGCGCACCTTTGTACTGGTTTGGGTCCCGAGGATGCTGACCGCATCCCTGCTTGGGAGTCCCTCCCGGGCACCAGCCTGGCCTCGCTTCCTGCTGGTTGTGACCCCTCCCGCTCTGAGGTCCCTGGCGCCTGGCACTGCCCCTTTGCCTGTTGGTGGGCCTCTGTCTGTGTGCCCTTCATCCAAGTGGCCCCAAATATGTCATGGGGGTGGGGGGAACAGGCCTGGCGGAAGCAGCCAGTGCCCGGGCTTCCTGCACAGTACGGCCGAACCAGGCCTGGGGGCCCGGGCAGGTCCAGCACGGCTGTTCTCTGCAGAGGGGGCCGCCTGGCCTCAGGGCAGCCGGGAGCAGCCTGCCCGTGGACAGTGCGGCACCTGGAGACGTGGGCATGCTGGGCAGTCCCAGCAGGACCCCTGGGGGGCACAGAGGGGCTGGGGAGGAGCGGGGCGACTGTAGGGGTCAGGCAGCTGCTGTGGGTGGCCCTGGGGGCTCTCTGGGATGTAGAGGACTAGGCCTGGGGGCCTGGATGGGCACCAGGGTTGGGGGGAGGGCACTGGTGGGCAGGCCCCGGGCTGAGGCGGAGCTCTGCTCCCTCTAGGTCCCAGTGGCCCACTGCTTTGGCCCCCGAGGGCTCTACAAGCGCAGGTTCTGCGCCGTGTGCCGCAAGGGCCTGGAGGCACCCGCGCTGCGCTGCGAAGGTACTGCCCAGCCTGCCTGGCTGCCCTCAGGTCCCGGCCCCTCACCGGGGTCCCGGTCTCCCTGGGGCCCGGTGGCTGGGGGAGGTGGGGTGGCGCCCTGGGCACTGCTGCGGGGGCACGTCTGTGGGTCTGGAGCTGTCTGCAGAGGGAGGCAGGTGCAAGGGGCCAGGTAGGGAGACGTGAGGAAACGGCGGGGAGTGGGGGCACTGAGCCTGCCCCGCACTTGGAGAAGGAAGAGGAAGTGTGTCCAGAGCAGGAGGCCTGGACCCAGCCTTGGCAGAGATGCCGGCCAGAAGGCGGCGAGAGGCCCTTAACCCTGCCCACCCCCCAGTGTGTGAGCTGCACGTTCACCCCGACTGTGTGCCCTTCGCCTGCAGCGACTGCCGCCAGTGCCACCGGGACGGGCACCGGGACCACGTGAGTGCTCAGGGCCGGGGCTCCTGAGGCTGGGGGCAGGCGAGGGGCGCTAGCTGGGGGACTGGCCAAGCCACTGACGCCCCTCCGCAGGACACACATCACCACCACTGGCGGGAGGGGAACCTGCCCTCGGGTGCACGCTGCGAGGTGTGCCGGAAGACGTGTGGCTCCTCCGACGTGCTGGCGGGTGTGCGCTGCCAGTGGTGTGGCGTGCAGGTGGGGCGCGGCAGAGTCCTGAGGGGCGCAGGGGGCAGGTGGGGCGCGGCGGGGTCCTGAGGGGCGCAGGGGGCAGGGGCGGTGGGGGGGACAGGTGGGGCGCGGTGGGGTCCTGGGGGTGTTGGGGACAGGTGCGGTGGGGGGGACAGGTGGGGCGCGGCGGGGTCCTGGGGGTGCGGGGGACAGGTGGGGTGAGGGAGACAGGTGGGGCGCGGCGGGGTCCTGAGG
>NW_024081520.1:187400-376754 GCF_003009895.1 Hyaena hyaena | reverse complement strand
GGGGGTGCGGGGGACAGGTGGGGCGCGGCGGGGTCCTGGGGGTGCGGGGGACAGGTGGGGCGCGGCGGGGTCCTGGGGGGTGCCATGCGCAGGTGGGGTGGAGGGGCGGGGCCTGTGGGGCTGCGTTCCGGAGGATGTGGGGGGCCTCCTTTCCATCCTCGCCCGTCCGCCTCGCACTCGGTTGGGGCGGGGAACCCCACATGTAGAGTCGGGGATTCTTCGGTCCGAGGGTGGCGCTGCCCGCCCGCGTTTCCCCCACAGCCCGGCCCGCGGCCGTCAGTCCGGCCTGGGCCCCTGCGCAGCGGCTGAGGGCGGGTCTGTGCCCCGCTCTCCAGGCCCACGCGTCCTGCTCCGCGGCGCTCGCCCCCGAGTGCGCGTTCGGGCGCCTGCGCAGCATGGTCCTGCCCCCGGGGTGCGTGCGCCTGCTGTCCCGCAACTTCAGTAAGACGCACTGCTTCCGCATCCCCGAGAGCCCGGGCCCGGAGCCAGGTGAGCGGGACGACGGCGTGGACGGAGGCGGCCCCGCCAGCCTGGGCCGCGAGGTGCTGCCACCGGAGTCCAGTAAGTGCCTCTCAGCTGGGCCTGGCGCCCGCCCCCGCCCCTCACGCCGTCACCCGTGCTGTGCCCGGCCCTGCCCTTGCCCCCCCGCCCCCCGGAATCGGATGCACTTCTCTCGCGCCCAGGCAAGCAGACCCTGAAGATCTTTGACGGCAACGATGCCCTGCAGCGAAACCACTTTCGCGTCATCACTGTCCCCCGCCTGGCCAGGAGCGAGGAGGTGCTGGTAAGAGCCCCCACGGGGCCCGCTCGTGGGAGCGCTTCGTGGCGTCCACGGCCCTGGCTCCTGTCCACATCCGGCCCCCACCCCGCAGGAGGCGGCGCTGCGGGCTTACTACGTCCCCGAGGACCCTCGAGACTTTGAGCTGCAGGCGCTGCCCCAGCCCGTGCCGACCGGTGACACCGGGGCGCGGGGAAGGCCCTGGAGCGGAGGGATTGCAGAGGAGGAGGGCGGCAGAGGCCCTGGCGCCCGAGAGGCCGTGCCCGAGGCCTGGATCATCCGCGCCCTGCCCCACGCCCAGGAGGTCCTGAAGGTCTACCCTGCCTGGCTCAAGTGAGACCCAGGCCCGAGGCCCAGGGTCCGCCAGCGGGAGTCGGGAGGGGCGGGGGCCGGGGGACCCAGGCTCCTGAGCGTGTTCCCTGCAGGGTGGGTGTGGCCTACGTGTCCGTCCGCGTGACCGCACGGAGCACTGCCCGGGCCGTGGTGCTGGAGGTCCTTCCGCTGCTCGGGTGCCAGGTACGTAGGCCGTGGGCCTGGCCAGCCTCCTGGGCCCGGCTGCCCTGTGTGAAGGTCCTGGGGGAGTGGGCAGTCCAGGCCTGACGCCCCAAACTCCGCCCTCCCCTTCCCCCGCAGGCCGAGGGTCCGGAGAGCTTCCAGCTGGTGGAGGTGCTCATGGGTAGCAGGCAAGGTGAGTGGGTGGCCTGCAGGCCACGCCTCCAGCGACCTGCCGCTTGGGCGCCCCCGGGTCTCAGCGGCACCCGGTGCTGACAGGCCCTGCCTCTCACCCTTGCAGTCCAGCGGACAGTGCTGCCGGACGACGAACCCCTGCTCCGCCGGCTTCGCGACATCCGGCAGGTCATTGGGTGTGAATGCGGGTCCCCGAGGAGCTGCCAGGCTTCGGCCGCGGCCTCTGCCTCACAGTGAGGGTCTGCCCCCAGGATGCCATGTTCATCCTGGCTGGCGGTGCCACCCCCGGGGCCTGGCAGGTCTGTCTGCGACCTAATGTCACCTGTTCCGGAAGGTGGGGTCTAGAGGCACAGACCCCCCCCCCGGCCCCGAGATGAGTGGCTTGTCCCAAGGGAGGAAGCCTGTGTGTTCTTCCTCTCCTTTTCTGTTCACCCCGGGGGCGGAGGGTGGAGGGGCCCGGCCGCGGGGTGCTGTCCCTAGTGCCCGGCTCAGCACCGCGCCCCCTCCCTGCAGACGTCCCTGCGGCAGATGAGCCAGACGCGGTTCTACGTGGCTGAGAGCAGAGCCGTGGCCCCGCACGTCTGCCTGTTTGTCGGTGGCCTGCCTCCTGGCCTGTCCGCCCAGGAGTATGGCAGCCTGCTGGACGAGGCCGTGGCCACCAAAGGTGTGGCTGCCCGGGCTGACCTGGGGCTGCTGGCTACTGGCAGCCGGGGTTCAGGGAGCAGGGCAGTGTGCCAAGGCCGGGTTCTCCTGTCCCCTCCTCCCCCGCTCCTCGCTGCCTGAGCCTTCGCCAAGCTGATTCCCACTCGATGGGTCTCCGTTCTCACCTCTAGGGCCCAGACTGCTCACCTCCGTCAAGGGGTTTCTGACTCCTGAAGTCCAGTCTCTGCCTTTCCTGCCCTTGGCTCTGACTTGGGGGCGGGGGGGGGTCCTTACTGGGAAGGCTGGGGGCTGGGAACCAACCTGCAGGCCAAGTGGCAGCAGCTTCGGCCTGAGAGAAGGGGCGGGGCTGCCTGGGGTGGCCGTGCTGAGCGGGCCGCACCCCGGGGGGCAGGGCCTCCCCTGACGGCAGCCTGTCTTTGCAGCCGGCCTGGTGTCCATGAGCCACGTCTACTCCTCCCAAGGTGAGACTCCTCCGTGGGCCGTGATCAGACTTGGCCAAAGGGCATTCCCTGCAGTTAGATGGAAAGGCCTGTCCTTGCTTTCGCGTTTCACTTTGCTTAGCACCTGACCTTTTTCTTGGGGAACCACAGGCGAGAGAAACATTTGTTTGTCCCTCCCCCTCCCCCCCCGCCACCCCTGCCTCCTGACTGTGACACAAGCTAAAACGTGACTGAGGCACAGACGACGTATTCTCCAAAACCTTTTCTGCCCTTGGGTTTGCATCTTTTTTTACGGAAACTTCAGGTCTACCCAGAAGGGGGAGGAGTCATTACCATGAGCCCCACATCCCTTCTGTGTTCTCAGTCGCATCACTGTTCTCTGTTCTTGTGGGCCCCCCCCACCCCAAAACATGGGTCCCAGTGGGCTCGGTGGCCCGGGGATGAGTGTCCCTAGCCACTCCACCCTGCCTCCTGCTGGTCTCCGCTTCACCCACCTACCACATCCTGTCCCTGAGCCTGGCCGTCTCTAAAGGTCCCACAGGGAGGGTGGCCCTGCATCATGTGGGTGCCGTCGGATGGCCAGAGCCCAGGTCCCTTCTGGCTGTGGGACGAGGTGAGGCTCTGGCCTGAGCCTACGCTGTACCTGCTGCAGGTGCAGTGGTGCTGGACGTGGCCTGCTTTGCGGAGGCTGAGCGGCTGTACATGCTGGTCAGGGACACGGCTGTGCAGGGCCGGCCGCTCACTGCCCTGGTGCTCCCAGATGTGCTGGTGAGTGGGTGCTGTGGGGCACACCTGGGGAGGCGTGGCTCCCACCACCAGTTTGTCTGACACGCAGAGTGGTGGCCAAATTCACACCAAGGGAGGAGCCTGAGGTCCCCGGGTGAGAGGCCTGCGTGGTGGCTGATGGGTAGAGGACCACAGGACTCGGCTCCTGCCCCATAGTGGCTGCCTCCTGAGGGCTGTGTGTGCAGATGTGCTGCCAGGCCCTTGCCTTCTCTGGGGTCGCTGGGTCCTGGCCCCACACCGCCTGCTTGGGAGGAAGCCTGGGGACCCCCGCTATCACACTGGGCTACCTCCTGCCAGTAGGGGGGGCTCCCTGACTTGGGAGGCTGTGTCCAGAAGGCTGAGCTGGGGGTGAGCACAGGGCAGGCCAGGCCGGGCCCCACCCGAGGCTCCGCACGTCTGCAGTGCCCTCTGGTCCTCAGCCCTGTTGGCCCCCAGGGTCCCACCAGAGGGGTTTGTGGCTGCCCTGTCCCTGTACCCTAACTCCTGACCCCTGACCACGTGAAGCAGAATTAGCGCAGAGTGACCTCAGTGTCTCTAACTGGGTGGGTGACTCGTCCTGGCTGCCCCCTCCGACCCTGAGCTCGGTCAGGACGGGGCGCCATCCCCGTCCTGATGAGGATGAAGCGTGTGCAGGTCAGGGCCTCCGAGAGCTGTCGCAGCCGGGTGGGAGGTGCCGACGCGCACTTGGTTTCCCGGCGGCTGCCTGCTTTGGGGTGAGCAGGTGACAGGACTCCAGGCAGCTTTCCCCTGTGGGTCACCTGTCACTCCCAAGCGGGTCCTTGGCCTTCAGCCATGGCCAGTCCTGTGCCTGTTACCCAGCACCTCCCACCGTGAGGACCCCAGACCCAGTGTAGGGACTCCAGTGCCCTTGCCACCCTCCCCACCGTGGGGGCCTCTGCCCCCTGCCATGGTCTCCAGAACACGATTTTGAGCTCGGTTTGTTGGGAGGTGGACATTCGCCCCCAGGAGGCCCGGGGCCTCTCTGTGACCTGGCTGCTGGTCTTTGCCGTGTGGGGCAGTGGGGGCCCTGGGAGCCGAATTCCCCCCGGGGGGGGGGGCGCCTGGTGGCTCCAGGAGGGGCAAGTGGAGACCCATGTGGGGGTCCAGCCTGGGCTTCTGGGCTGTGCGGGTCAAGCAGCGGGCATGATCTGGGGACGAGTGTCACAGTTGGTGTGGCGTGCCCTTGTGCTCAGAGCTGCAGGCTGGCGGGCCTCATTTCTGTTCCGCTCGCTGGCCAGCAACTCTGGGTGCCACCTTTGCCGAGGGGGGTGCCCTGAGCAGTCAGTAGCAAGGGGGGGTGGCCATGTGGGCCCCCGGGCCCCCAGTGTGCCCTCCTTGGGAGGGGGCTGGCTCCAGCCTGGAGGACTGTCACTGCCTGGACAGTGCCGTGGGGGACACCAGGCACTGCCTTCATGGGGCGGCCTTGAGAACCTGTCCTAACCCAGTTCCCCATCTGTCAGCACTTGAACCTGCCCCCAGACTGCTGCCCCCTTCTCGTGTTTGTGAACCCCAAGAGTGGAGGCCTCAAGGGCCGGGACCTGCTCTGCAGTTTCCGGAAGCTGCTGAACCCTCACCAGGTCTTTGAGCTGACCAATGGGGGGCCTCTTCCTGGGTGAGTATAGTGGTCCCCCGCTGTGCTGCTTAGTTCGGCAAGCCCCAGGAAGGGTGCCTGCACATGCTCGTGAGAGGCCAGAGGGAACAGTTTGGGTTTCCGTATCAGAACCCCCAAGGCCATTATGTGTGGGGGATGAGCTGCACCCCCCTTCTGCCCCAGGGTCGCTGCTCCCTGCCCCCACCAGCTGTGCACCTGCATGGGAATGGCTGGTGGTAGAGCACTTCCTGTTTCCCTGTTGCCAGGTTCCACATGTTCTCCCAGGTGCCCTGCTTCCGGGTGCTGGTATGCGGTGGGGATGGCACTGTGGGTTGGGTGCTCGCTGCCCTGGAGGAGATGCGGCACCGTCTGGCCTGCCCAGAGCCTTCTGTGGCCATCCTGCCTCTGGGCACAGGTGGGGTCAGCCAGAACATCCCATGTTTCAGTCAAGGCCGGGGGTGGGGGTGGGAGGGTGGTAGATGGGTGTGGAGGGTCAGTCTTCTCCTGCCTGTGTCCCAGGGAATGACCTTGGTCGGGTCCTCCGCTGGGGGGCGGGCTACAGTGGAGAGGACCCGTTCTCTGTGCTGGTGTCAGTGGACGAGGCTGACGCCGTGCTTATGGACCGCTGGACCATCCTGCTCGATGCTCAGGAGGCTGCAGGTGCAGAGAACAGCGTGGCAGACGTGGAGCCTCCCAAGGTATCCGTGTGCCCCGGTGAGGCCCCTGCAGGCGGCTCTGCCACATCTGTCCAGGGACTCATGCCTGTCCCTGCCACCACCTGGTGTACCTGCCAGTGCCATCCTGTTACCTGTCAGAGAGCAGTGACTTGCTGCGGACGTCTCAGGCTGGCTTCAATCCTTGCAGGCAACACGCGCCTTGCCTGCCTCCTCCTAGGTGCTGGTGGTCACTGGGCAGGGCAGTCACTGGACAGAAGCAGCCACAACAGGGACGGGGTTGGGCTGGAGACGAGAAGGCTGGACCCAGCTGGTGGGGGCTGGCCGGGGCCACACGAAACGGTCTTGTCCTCAGATCGTGCAGATGAGTAACTACTGTGGCATTGGCATCGACGCAGAGCTAAGCCTGGACTTCCACCACGCACGGGAGGAGGAGCCCGGCAAGTTCACGAGCAGGTGCCAGGGGAGCAAGGCTGGAGGCCTGGGGCTGCTCTTGGCCGCCCCCTGGTGATGGCTCACTTCCTGGGGTTGGCCGGCGGGAACCGGATAGGGGCTGGGATCTGGGGGCCCGCGTAGGCAGGTCGAAGGCGCCGCCTTGACGGTAGGTGTGCTCTTCCGCAGGCTCCACAACAAGGGTGTGTACGTGCGGGTCGGGCTGCAGAAGATCAGCCACTCGCGCAGTTTGCACAGGGAGATCCGTTTGCAGGTGGAGCAGCGGGAGGTGGAGCTGCCCAGCATTGAGGGTCTCATCTTCATCAACATCCCCAGGTGCCAGTGGCTGGGGCTCTGGCCTCAGGTGGGGCTCCAGGCCCTGGTGCGGCCCCCCTCACCTGTGCGCCTTTCCCTTGGTGCAGCTGGGGCTCAGGGGCCGACCTGTGGGGCTCTGACAGCGACTCAAGGTTCGAGAAGCCACGCATGGATGACGGGCTGCTAGAGGTGGTGGGGGTGACAGGCGTCATGCACATGGTAAGTGAGGGCAGGCAGGCGGGCCCTGGTGTGGCCCCTCGGCCCACTGAGCCCAGCTGGCCTCTCCCCTCCCAGGGCCAGGTCCAGGGCGGGCTGCGCTCCGGCATCCGCATCGCCCAGGGCTCCTACTTCCGTGTAACTCTCCTAAAGGCCACGCCTGTGCAGGTAGATGGTGAGCCCTGGGTCCAGGCTCCCGGGCACATGATCATCTCAGCTGCAGGTCCCAAGGTACGACGTGGGGTGAGCTGGGAGGGGCCTGCGCAGCCGTGTGGTGGGCGTGGTGCCAGAAGGCCGTGGCCGTGCAGAATGGCCCGCTCTGGCAGCCAGTTGTTCTCTAATACTGGGAGGCCTGCCAGCCCTGAGGCCCCCTGGGCACCCAGACTGAAGATACAGCAGTGCCTCCCCCCCCCCCGCCCCCGCTTCTCCCCTACTCTGTCCCCTTGGGTGAAGTGGGCTGATAGCACCTGCAGCATCACCCAGCCCTCTGACCTGACTGGCCCTGGGACAGGTCCATATGCTCAGGAAGACCAAGAAGCAGCCCAGGAAGGCTGGGACCCCCAAGGATGCCCGAGCAGATGGGGTGCCTGTCCCTGAAGGGGACCCCAAGTAGCAGAGCACCCTGGAACAGTCTGCCTGACCAGCACCTGCTGCAGCCAACCATGGACGGACTTGCTCACGGCTCTGACTGCGGGCGTCTCCCCCTCATCCCTGTGACATGTGGAAGCTGCTGAGTGGGTGGCAGGTGTTTCTTCCCCTGGCCTCTGATGACAGGGTGGGCACAGGGCTTTGGCTGGCCAATGCTCTCGCCTCTCGGGGTCCAGGCCACCATCCTGGGTGGCAGGCACTTTTCCCTTTGCATCCACCCCTGCCACCACCTCTGAGCCTGCTGAGCTGGGCAGCACAGAGTCCCAAGCCATCCCCCCAGATGCTCCTACAGGGCAGCCAGCTCTGTGGGCCCTGGGTGTGCCCAGTACAGACTCACGACACCCTGGCCATGAGGGCTGGGCACGGGCACGTGCTGTGTCTCGGGGGAAGGTGCCTTCTTGTCCGGCCCCGCTGCTGTATGAGCTGCTTGGGCTGGAGGGCCCAGGCGTCTGGCTGGTGGCCCTGCGATGTGATAGGGTTGCACCTGGGGACACTCCCCGAGACCAGGCGGGCTTGGCCAACAGCCTGAAGACGGTGGGGTCGTGCCCAGGGAGCAGCAGAGTCGGAAGGGGCTGGGCCCTCACAACGGTGGGGCAGGGCGTGCCTGGAAGGGACCAGAAACACACTCAGGCAGGCCAGGGCCAGGAGACCCAGAGGAAGTTTACAAAGTATGAAGTGGGAGGAGCCAGCTTTAATCACCTGCTTGTCAACAATCAGTCCCAGTGTCTGTTCAGCTGACCAGGCTCCTGGGTCTCCGTGCTGCTGCTCGTGGGGACGGAGACGTGGCAGGAGGGGTGTGGGGCCGGCTTCCACCACGCAGAGTTCAGACGGCCCACGGCGTCTGGCCTCAGGCCCAGGAGGACGGTCTCCTGGGTCCCCCCGGGAGCTCGACCCCCTCCGCCCCTCCCGTCCCGGCTCTCTGCTGTTGGCGCCATCTGGCCGGGCTTGGCCCTGGCAGCCACGTCCCCCAAGCTTCTGCCAAAGCTGCACAAATGCACTGTAGTGGCCATTTGTGGCGAACACTCCTATCATGTGCCTCTGCACACGACTGTGTGTTGTGTCCTGTTGGTGTACTTATTTTGCTCTGTAGGCCTTGGTGTTGGTTTTGGTCTGTGGTTCTCTGTATGTGGTGGCCAGAGTGTCTGTCCTTCTGTATTTAAGTGAGTTTGTGTGGGCTCGGCACCAAGGCCGTGTGTGTACCTTGTCACTACCTGAATGTAACCATAATTTATACCCAGGACAAATACAGTCTGGGCGTCGCTGGCCTGCCTGTCTCCTTTGTGCCTAGTGACCAGTGTCTGCCAGGGAGCTCTGCGTGGAGGAGGGTGGCCAAGGTGGGGATCCACGCCCCCTCCAGGGCTGAGGCTATGATCTCCGGGCTGGACCCCAGCTGCCCCTGGAGCCACCCCACCACCGGTGTCCACGTGGCGCAGCCTGATGGAGAACGCGGGCCTAGGACAGAAGTGGGCACGCGCACAACACGGAGCGAACTTGAACTTGCCGTCAAACTGAGAGGCGGAACTCCTCCCGAGGGCTCAGGAGAACAATGAAAACAGCCCCCAGGGGCCAGCGGCAGGCTGCGGCAGGGGGCCCTGGAGCTAGCAGGGGGACGGGAGGAGTGGGGACCGCGTGGTGCAGTCCTCGGCCCCTGGGGTGGGCAGGGCGAGGCCCCGCAGGGCCCGCAGCACGGCCAGGGCCAGGCGCACCAGGAGGCGCAGCAGCAGGAAGGTGAAGGGCACGGCGATCTGTGTCAGGTGGAAGATGGCCGTGCTGAACCTGCTCAGGAAGCAGGTGGCGGCGAAGGCCAGCAGGCTGGCGCAGGGGTACAGCGCGAGCTTGGCGAACATGAATGCGTGCTCCTGGCCCCCAAACCGTGCTGAGGGCTGCAGCGTCTCCTCCTCGCGCAGCAAGGCCGTGGTCCAGATGGCAAACTGGAAGATGCTGGCGAAGAAGATGATGGCGCAGCTGACGCGCACGCTCTCCAGCTCGTCGTGGGGCCGCTGGGCGAAGGCCGAGGTCTGTTGGTAGGCCAGCGGGAGGCCGCCCACGAAGGCCAGTGACAGCGTGTTGAGCAGCCCCATGGACTGCGTGGCTTTGCGGATGTGCAGGAAGAGCGAGTGGTGGGCAAACCAGAGCAGGCCCACCGTGGCGAAGGAGCCAAAGTACGCCAGGAAGTGCGGCCCATACACGCTCAGCGCTGCCACCAGGCTGCCGTGGAACTTCTCCTTCACGTCCTTGGAGTCCGGGACGTTGTCCTCGCTGAAGATCGTCAACACACAGCATTTGTAACAGCCTCGACGTGGGGCAGCAGCCCCCACCCTGTCCTGAGCCCCGTTGGGGGGCTACACCTGGGTACTCCCAGGCACACTTGAATTTCAGATCAAGGGCATGGGTAGCTTTTGTTATGGTCTATATGCACGCTTAGTGTACTAAGCAATTACAGGTTCACCTGAAGTTCAAACTGAACTCCAGCCTGCACCTTCTTTGCTGACAGCCCAGGGCTGCTGAGCAGCCCTGGCCCCAAGCCCACGCCTGACACCCCCCCCAACCCCGGCCTCCACAGGTGGGTGCTCACGAGGTCTGTCCATCCATTTGGGCAGCGGTCCTGTAGACCTGAGGGGGGCTAGCCTCTGGCTCTCAGATCTGGGCTGCACTTTATTGTAAAGAGTAACTGTCGGGCACGTCTCAGGGTTCTCCCCTCCATGGATGTCCCTGAGAGCCTGCTGCCCTCGCGATGGGATGGAGGGAGCTTCCCGGGCTCGAAGGCAGGGGCCAGAGACAGAGCCTGGGGGTGCTGGCCCAGGTCCTTGGGCTGGTGGGTCTGAGGACAGGAAGGAACATGGCCACTTGGGCCCCCAGCCTTAGCCACCCTGTGCAGCCACTCAGCAAGGGAACTGGGGCTAGCATGGCCCTGGCCACAGGGCAGGCGTAAAGCCACATCACTCCGGAACCTTAGGTCTAGGACTCAGAGATCGATACCAGTGAACGTTTGCTCCCAATTTTTAAAAATTCACAAATTACATCAGCAAAAGCTATCAAGAAACAATTAGGAAAATGAAGCGTTTAGACCATCAGATACAAATGTAAAATAAGAGTGTTGTAACACATCCAACAAAATAAGAATATATTGAAATTAAACCAAAGAAAAGCCTCTAAAAAAGAATGGAAACTTTGGGGGGAAAAAGTAGATAAAACATTTACAAATAAAAATGCAGGAACTACAATTAGGACTTTGGCAGAAAGAAGAGGCAGGAGAGTGAAGGGAGAAAGGAGAACCGAGGGTGCGGAGACCAGGGTGGGGGTGGGGGGGGGACCGGGATTGGGAATGGGGGATGGGAAGGGGTGGGGGCAGGGGTGGGGATGGGAGAGGAAGGGGAGGTTGGCCTGGGGGCTAGGGCCACAGTGGGAGGAGAGAATGGAGGCGGGGGAAGCCCGCCCACCCCCATCTGCCCAACTTGGGGAAGGGAGAGTGACATGAGCCCTGCGTGTGGCCCCGGTGCCCCCGCCTGCCCCTGTGCGCCCCCATGGGGGTCCTGAGTTCTGGGGGGGGGCTCTGGCCAGGGTGGGACTCGTTCTAAGGGGAAGGTGGCAGCAGGAGGCTGCAGCACCCGCCTCTGTAGGGCTGGAGGAAGAGCAGCCTCCAGACAGGCGGGCCCTGGACCCCTTCCTCGGACCTGGGTCCTTACCAGATGTCCAGGATGAGGAGCGTGGCCACGATGGCATAGACCCCGTCGCTGAAGGCCTCCACCCGCTCCTTGCTGAGAGGCTCATGCAGGTCAAAAGTGAAGAACTCCACACTGTGAGCTGGGGGCTCTTGGGGGCCTGTGGAGGTGCCAGGAGGGAGGAGCTGGCCAGGGGCGGGGACTCCGGTCATGGGCGCCTGGGCCCTTCCCACGCTCCACAGGCCTGGGGGAGAGTGCCGAGGCCCCACACACCAGCCTGCCCACGCACCTACCCACAAGCCTGCCCTTGCACCAGCTGCAGGCCTTGCTGACGTAGGGGAGGAAGATGACCGTCGCCATCAGCAGGTACGACTGTGTGAGACACAGACATGTCAGGAGGCGACGTGGCACCCAGAAGCCACCCGCTCCAAAGGGATGGCAGCACCAGCAACACAAGGAACAGCTGAATTATACCTCATCAGGCTGAAAAGCGTGTGTGCGGCGAAGAGCACTTCCCGGGAGTGAAAAGGCAACTCACGGACCGGCGAGCGCGCACGGCGGACCACGCGGCGGCGGAGGGCCGGCGCCCAGGGCGGGGGGGACTCGGCCGCCTCCACGCAGACACGGCCCGGGCTCGAGCAGATGTTTCCCGGGAGACGCCGCCGGGCCGACCCTCTTTGGGAACCAGTGGGAACCACTAAGCCTCAGGGAGACGCAGACCGGGGCCAGCAGGAGACCCCGCCTCGCACCCGGGGCAGGCGCCGCAGACACGCGGAAGGCAGCGGGCTCGGCGAGGGCGTGGGGCCGCCGCGGGCCCGGGCGCCGTCGGTGGGGACGGACGATGGTGCAGCCGCCGCGGACAACTGGCGGCTCCTCAGAAATTCACCCAGAGAAGCCCCCTACGACCCGGGACGCCCGCGTCTGGCCTGGGCGTGCACCCAGCACCCAGAAGAGCCGAGAGCAGGGTGCGGAGGAGGGGTTCCCGGCAGCTGAGACGTGCAGGAGCCCAGGTGCGACCACGGACGGCGGGCAAGAGGCGCGGCCCCTCCGACGAGAGCAAGTCCTGACACGCGGGGTTACGTGAACCAACCTTGAAAACATGTTGGACAAAAGAAGCCAGACACAAAAGCCTCACGTTTTATGACTCCGCTTCCATGAACTACGCAGCACAGGCAAATCCACAGAGAAAGAGAGGAAGGAGACTCGTGGCTGCGGGGAGCTGGGTAGGGCGCCGGAAGCATTGCGGGAGGAGGTGGAGGGGTGGCTGCTCGGCACGGCTACGTGCACACGACTGCTGCCGCGGATGGTGCAGTTTACAGGGTACGTGGTGTGTGTTGCACCACACACACACCCAGTTATCTGTACAGGAAAGGGTGTGTTCCGGGCCCTGGCAGCATGAGGCCTCAAGGCTGGGCAGACCGGCAGGTCCCACGAGGGCTCTGCTCACCCTGTGGCTGCGGCGCCCACACAGCCGACACCCCTGCAGGTGGGCCCTCCCGCCGCCCCTGCCCCATTCCAGGCCTGTCCTCAATGGGGGGCTCCCCCCCTTCTGTCCTACAAGCCAATTACCTCAGGGCACCTGACGTGGGGAGAAGGCGACAATGCATGAAGTACAGTCAGGGGACAGTGGCGCACGGCACACAGACGGGAAGGCCAGCATCACACAGCTGCCGACAGCCCTGGCCGCGTCATGCAAGACACACGGAGGGACGTGCCCCCCAGGTGTGAAGCCGGGAGGAGGCCGGGGGTGGGCAGGCCCCGCGGGGTCAGCAGGGGGGAGCCACAGGGGAGGAGGAAGCCCAGCCTGGGGCTGAGGAGACCAGGAAATGATACAAGGGGCCCCTACTGGAAGCTGGCAGGAGAGGCCCAATGCAGAGTCCCCAGAGCGCCACCACTGCAGGAAGGTGGCCAGACCGGGAAGGCCCGGGCCAGGGTGGTGAGAAGGGCTGGACCCAGAGGGTGAGCCCAGCACAGCATGTGGCCGAGGGAAGGGGGTGGCGAGGCTGTCTGGGAGGATGGAGCCCATGGGCTTCCTGGGGGGCAGGGAGCTTGCATGTGTGGTCTCCCAGGTGGTGGCGGGCGGTGGGCTCCGGGTGAGGAGGTGAGGGGACAAGGGGTCAGAGCCACACCACAGGGAAGAGGAAGGCAGGCTGATGGGCAGGTGGGTGGGGGTGGACACGCAGCGGACTGCTCCATCAGTGCCATGGCCTGACTGAGCCCGCCCTCTGGACCTGGCCACTGGACCTGCTGACCACTTGGGCACCCCCCCCCCAGCCCTCCTCTTCCCGTTTGGTGGCTGAGATGTCCCCTCCCCCCTGCCATCATGGCACCAGAGTACGGTCACTGTCCAGGCTCCTCAAGGACCCAGTGGACACTGCCCACTCAACCAGGCTCCTGGCCCACGCCTCGGCAGTGGGCATGGCCTGCCCTGGTCTTCAGCTCTGCTGTCTGGGCCGCCCATACCACACCCCAGCTGTCCCTCCATTCTCGACAATGACCTTCATCATCCCTTAGCCCCTGACTTTGTCCAACCAACACTGGCCATCGGCCACCCTGAGCGCACGGCCGAGACTGCCCCACCTGCAACCAGGATGTGTACATGGTCTCGGGCCTGCTGCCCCTTACCCCCGCTAATGCAGCCCCCTTGCTGGCCCTGCCCTGCCCACCGGGAGCCACCCACCACAGGCTACAGCCAAGAACGCCCTGCCTGACCCCAAGCACCCCTGCAGCGTCCCTCCTACCAGCACCCCTGCAATTCAAACATGCTCAAGACTAAGGAGACCAAGCAGAAGCCCGAGGCCGCCCTTCACCTCGCACATCAGCCTGGGCCTGACCTCGGGGCACCAGCCCCGCACCTCCCTTACTCTACCCTCCCTTCGCCTCGCACACTCCCCCACTCTGCCTGCCCTTCACCTCGCACACCAGCCTGCTCCTCCCCTACTCTACTCTCCCTTCACCTCGCACATCAGCCTGCCTGCCTGGGCCTGACCTCGGGGCACCTTGCAGGCTTCGCCCCCAGCCCCGAGGATGCAGCTCTGTCCTCGAGAGAACCATGCTCTGCAGTGGCTTTTGCCTACTTGTTTCAAACTTGGAATTCTCTTGAAATGTTTACTAGACATTTTAAATAACATCAACCTTTTTTTTTCATAATTATGAGGCTCTGGTTCTAGAGCTTCCCTGTACTTCATGAGCGCTCAGGTAAAGGCACGAGTCATGCATAAATCTTCCACAATCAACTCTGACACAACTGCTTGTCAGTATTTCCCTGAATTTCTGTAAGACGTACTACCAGAACAATATTCTCATTAAACTGGCTGATGGCTACAGGCACCAGGTGGCTCGGTGGTTGAGTGGCCAACTCTTGGTCTTGGCTCAGGTCATAATCTTACAGTTCGCGGGATGGAGGCCCAAGGCAGGCTCTGTGCTGTCAGCCCAGAGCCTGCCTGGGATTCTCTCTCTCTCAAAATAAACAAACGTTAAAAAAAAAATTAGCCAAGGGGCGCCTGGGTGGCAGACGATTAAGCGTCTGACTTCGGCTCAAGTCATGATCTCACGGTTCGTGGGTTCGAGCCCCACGTCGGGCTCTGTGCTGATGGCTCAGAGACTGGAGCTGCTTCATATTCTGTGTTTCCCCCTCTCTCTGCCCTTCCCCAACTCACGCTCTGTCTCTCTCTCTCAAAATAAACAAACATTAAAAAACATTAGCCGATAGCTGAAGGGCACTAGCCAACCTTGATTTCTGTGACTTGGCCGACACAGAGTTCGTGCATCCCCTGGAAGTTTAGTGGTGCAGAGTCCAGAGCGCCGAAGACTGAACCAGAAACATCCGTGTGAAGCATCCTGACTTCTGGCCACACCCAGGTTTGCCTGGGACCCAGCTCACCTCATCCGGGCCCCAAAATGGGGCTCCTTCTGTCAATAGCCTCGCCTCCGTTTTCTCCACTTTTCAGTTTCCTTTAGTTCAGGAATTTTCTTTCTTGGCTTTCTCTGGGTGGTTCATACCCTCCACGCACATCTTTAGGACAGGCACGCTCTGCCCACCTCCCCATGTGCTCACGCAGGTTCATCAATGTCCTCCTGAGGTGCCTCTTGCCAGCTGTCATGGCAACGCTGCTAGGGCCCCCCCACCCCTGCCACTGCCAGGGCAGTGCTGGTTGCCCGGGCGGCTTTGTGTGCAGTGTAGACCTCTCCTTACCACGGGAACAAGCACGGCCCAGGCTCTGCCTAGGCGGCTCTGTGTGGGGTGCAGACCCCTCCTCACCGCTGGAACACGAGAACAAGCACAGCCTGGCTCTGGGCACCCACAACTCTCCCCACTGGTCTTAAAGCTCCGCCCACTCAGGGAAACCGTGGGTGAGTCGTGGCCCACTGGCTGCCCCCATGTGACCAGGTGTTTCACCAGGCCTGGCTCTGACTGTGGTACGTGTTCACTGGCAGAGCAGGTCCCCACAGCAGAGGGGCAGGAGGAGGGCCCTTCCCTCCAGCTGTGTTCCCTGACACCCTGGGCACCAGGCCAGGTGCTGCCCGCTGGCCCCTGGGGACTTTTGCACAGCTCTGCACCCCCTCCCTGGTAGTGCCTCCCCCGGACCCCCTCCTGGGGGCGACTGCTCGGTGAGACGCCACCCCTGCCCGCACCCCTGCCCCCTCCACTCACCAAGGGGTAGAAGAACAGGGAGAAGCCAGCAGCAGCGAAGCATAAGGCCGGGCCCCTGAGGACAATGCCCAGGATGTGCTGCCGGTACAGGGCCCTGTGGGCGGAGCACTCTATCTGGGGGTTCAGGAGGTGGGGGAAGTGGAACGCATACACCACGATCAGCGCCTGTGGGAGCGGCAGGATGCAGGCCATGGGCAGAGGCCTCTGGCCAGTAACCCCCTCCCACCCGTGTGCATGGATAGGAGCCTCAGGGGTGGGGACCCCAGAGAGGAAGGTTCAGCTGGGAGCCTCCCCACGGGGTGTCCTGGTGGGTGGGAAGAGGAGACAGGAGCCCTGGCTCTGTTCCTGGGGCTGCTATGGGGGTCTCCCGGAGCCCTGCCCCATCAGTCAAGTGCCTCAGGGCACTGGGTGGCCCCATGCCTCCCTCCCGCCGGGTGGGCACAGAGTCTGGCTCGGAGAACCTCGGGATCTGTCCTGCTGCCGCCTGCGGCTCTCACTGCAGCCAACACGCCACATCCTATGCATGTGCACACTGTGTGCCCCGGGGGGGCGAGCGTGTGGGGAGGGGGAGGCGGGCTGGGGTGTCCTACCTGCACGGCCCCGATGGCAATCACACACATACAGAACAGGAAGATGCCCAGAGGCACCTCGGGGAAGGTCACCATTAAGGAAAACTGCAGCCAAAGAGATAAGACAAAAGCAGGTTGTGCAGGGCCCCGGGGCCCCAGGAGCCTGCTGTGTCTTGGCCTCGCTGTGCACACTGGGTCATAGGGCCATCTGGGGGTGGGGCAGTGCCAGACCCGGAGCAATTCCACACAGCGCTTTAAGCCTTTAAAGCTGAAATGTCATCAAATTCATGAAGAATTCTCTGTGGCTCATGGCCCCGCACGCCCAGAGCACTGTCCCGTCAGGACTGAGGGCGGTGCAGGCAGGCGTGAACAGGGAGGCCAGGCTGTGGAAGAGCCACTGCCTGAGGAAGTGTGGGGGCCACAGGTTGGGGAGGGGCCCAGGACGGGAGGAGGTAGTGAGGTGGGGGCCGTGCGGGGGCTGGGAGCATCGTTAGGTATGGAAGGAATGCCCCTTACTGGACCCTTAGAGGCTGAGCTGGCCTCTCCCCCTTCAACCAGCCTGGAAACCCTAGGTGTGTCCCACCCCAAAGCAGACCTGGCTGCCGCTGGCTCCCCTGGCACCTTCCTCCTCTGTGCAACTCTGTGGTGGGGCCTTGGACCACCCGGCTGGTCTGAGAGTTTCTGAGGAGGGAGCATCCTGGGTCTTGAGTCCTCCTGCCCAGCGGAGGGCAGGCTGGACCCAGTGGGAAAACTGCAGGTACTTACAGTGAATGGTAGGAAAGTGATGGTCATCATGCAGGCCTAGGAGAGGGGAGGGGGGAGGGGGAGAGGGTTAGGAACAGTGGGAAGGCAAGCAGGCCACCCCAGAGGCATATCATGGTCCAACTCCTAGATCCCAGGGAAGTTCAGCTCATGCTCTCACCACCCAACGAAGAGGGGAGGGGGCTCATCCTAGGAGTGGGGGGTGGGCCCCAGGCGGTGCCCCCGGGTGGGTGTCATGTGAGGAGCCCAGAGTCGGCAGTGGGCCCCAGGAGTGGCGGGTGGGCCCAGGGGGTACAGGGGTTGGTAAGGAGCCCAGGAGTCAGGGGTGGGCCCCAGGTGTGGCGGGTAGACCCTGGCGGTGGGAAGGCGCCCAGGAGTCGGGGGTGGGGCCGGGGGGGACGCGGGGGTGTATATGAGGAGTCCAGGAGTCGGGGGTGGGCCCCAGGAGTGGTTGGTGGGCCTGGGGGGGCACAGGAGCCCAGGAATCGGGGGTGCACCCCAGGAGTGGCAGGTGGGCCCCGGGGGGCAGGGGTGTGTGTGTGTGAGGAGCCTAGGGATCAGGGGTGCACTCCGGGTTCAACACCAGAGGCTCCAGAGGCTGAGCACTTGCTTGCCTCCTCCTGGGAGGGCGGGACTATGAACATAATCGTTTCTCAAGAACGGAAAACAACTCACCAGGTTGAGCAAGGCAAGCGTGTCGTCTATCTTACCAACAACCTGGAACAGTCTAAACAATGTAAGACAAACAAGACGTGCCATCAATCAAGTGGTTCTAATAGCATCTCACACGTGTTTCAGCATTTGTGGATTAAAAATAACCGTAAAATATGTCATTTTTAATAGAATTTAAAATACTACCCAGTGTACAAAGTTTGGAAGAGACTGAAAAGACAAACAAAAAAAACAACCAAGTTCCCCAGAAATCGTGCTGTTCACATTTCCACGAGCCCTTCTGACTTGAAGCACGTGGCTTCAGAGCCGGGATTCCCGTGTGGAAACCAAAGAGGCACGTGGTGGCTCTGGGGACGGTGGAGCAGAGAACGCACGCCCAGGAGATGTCCCCTGGTTGCCCTGGAAGACTGCAAAGTGGCAGGGAATACTTTCTTCAGGTCTCGTGCCCAAAGGCTACTTTTAACAAAGGAAATCCTTTCTAAGGTGTCATACGCTTAACCTACTGAAGCAGCCTAATTAACAGAGAGATGGTTTTTATTTCGAGGCAGGAAACCATGAACAGAAAACTAAACACAGGGAACATGAGCAAAGCTCACCAAGGGTCAACATAGGAGCTGGAAACAAAAATCCTTTTCCCTGCTCTCCTCGCCCGGCCCCTCCATGGAGCCCCCCTTCAGAGGGGTCAGAGGACAAGGCCTTCCCTTGGACAAGGCTCAGTGGGCCTCAGTGCCCCCACCTTGGAGATCTGCATCTGGCCAGGGCTGACTCTGAGGCCGTCCACTCCCCTACAGTCAGAGAAAGGGGCGCGTCCCTCAGGGACAGCAGCCCCACTGGCCACCCACTGAGCCTGGGGGGCGGGCACTGCCACCAGGGCCCTGGGTGGCTCTCTGCCCACTCCAGGAACTCCGGCAGCGGGGTGTGGCCTTTGAAAGCCGGTGCACACATGAGGTGCTGTGTGGCCCTGTCGGTGCTGCTGGAGCCACAGGGAGCTCAGCCGTATGTGCCACCTGCCTGACTGGGCAGAAGGCAGCTGTGGCCCCCTCCTCACTCTGCGTGGACAGGGGAGCCCCCAACCCTTTGCAAAGGGCCAACCGTCCTTACCAGAAATGGTCATTTTGCTGAAAACAAGTATGTAATGTAACATTAAAAAAAATGCTTTTTAAATATTTATCATTTGTTTTGAGAGAGAGTGCGAGCAGGGGAGAGGCAGAGAGGGAGAGGGACAGAGAATCCCAAGCAGGATTTGTGCTGTCAGCATGAGCGTGACTAGGGGCTCGAACTCATGATCTCTGAGGTCATGACCTGAGCTGAAATCAAGAGTTGGACCCTCAACCGACTGAGCTGCCCAGGTGCCCCTAAATCGTTGAAAACCTTTTCACTGCCACTGCCAGTGTGTGGACGGCTCCTAGGTCTCCCTGTGTACCCACCGTTCCCCAAGCAGGAGGGTCTCCTCAGCAAGGGCTCACACCCCACCCCAACCCTCTCCCCGGAGCCCACCTGCCTGCCTCCCCTGCGACTCGGGGCTCTGCCGAGAAGAGCCCTTCTCTTCTCCTCCTTAAGAGAAAGTTCTGGCTTGGGAGCGGGCACCCTGTGGCCTCTTCCTCCTTGCTGGAGCCCCAGGACCGGGCAGAGGGACCATGAGAACAGCGCCCCGGTGTTGCAGGGGTGCGTGGGGCAGTCAGCTCACAGCCCTTTCCCCGCCCAGCCCCGGGTGCGTGGCCACTCAAGTGCGTTACCCTGTGTCACCATCCCAGGCCCTGTCGTAGCGTGGGGGGGGTGGGAGGGGGAGAGGCCTGCAGCGAGAATCTGGGGTGAAGTGAGGCCCACTGACCCAGGAAATGAGGGAGGGGCCACCAGACACCCTGAGAACAGGCGTCTTGTCGGCATCCTGAGCGCACGCCTGCTGCCAGGACCCCGGCCAGGCTGGGACCTGTACCACTGGGTGCACAGAACGAGCCACAGAGATGTGGGCCTCAGCCCGGAAGAAGCCCCCCAGTCTGACTCCGTCCGTACCTTGTGTGTGCTGCCCAGGCCACAGTCACAATGAGAAACGTCATCAGGTAGACAGCAATCCTGGTTGCTAGAAGTTTCTGTAAACTTTTGTCAAACTGGAGGACCAGAAGAGCACCACCATCAGAGACTGCTTCAGTCCACGGTAGCCGGTGGTCCCGTCCAGGGCGCTGGGACCCCAACACCTCTGAAGGGCCTGGCGGTTCCCACTTCCCCTTCAGGTTCAGCCTCCACCCTAGCCCTGACCGAGGTTCCTCTTCTGGGCAGCCTCCCCGCCCCCCGCTGCACAGCACCAGTGCCCCACGGTCCATCGGTGCATTTCTGGGGATCTGGTATGGGGCTTCCGTGACGTGCCAGCTCTTGAGGCCACTCCCGAGCCGGCAGGGCGCTGAAACAGCTGTGAGGCCTGGCGAGGCTGCCGGGAGGCCTCCCCCGGTCAGAGGGGCTCGCAGGCACAGTGGGGAAACAGAACCGGGCTCAGCACAAAGCTGGGACCCTTGGAATCGCGAGAAGGGATCTGATGCTTCATCAGCAAAAACTCAAAGTGGAAAACTGACCCCGTCACCACTTCAGCTGGTTTTCCACCTGCACCTGGGCGTGTCACCCAGGACCCCAGGATCCCACCAAGGACTCACGGCTTTTGAATTGCTGAGTCTCCCGGGCCCTGACTAGTCTTTCCTACTCGTGGGGAGGAGCACATGCCCGCTGACACCTCCTTCTGAAGGAGTCCCCAGGCCACCACGCCACCTTCTGGTTCCGTTAGCACACAGATGCCTCACAACAAAAAAGTGCTGCTTTTCAAGAAGACACGCCCATGTGCAGACGTGTGATCGTCCACACACCTTCCCCAGTCTCCTCCCGCTCCCACAGCCACACCCCCATGACAGCAGTGGCACTGAGATCTCCGACCTGGGGCAAGGGTCCCTCAGAGAAGGCCCTGGTGCAGGTGCAGCCAGGTGAGTGCCCCCACCGCCCAGCCGCTGATGCTGGCTGCGGTTTCCAGGATAGACCCGCATTCCCCTTTCATTCCCCTCAAGACCCTACCAGAGGTGCTGCCGGCACCTTCCCACAGACGACGCGGCTCCCGATCCCCAACAGCACCCCGGCTAAGCGAGCCGGCCGGGACGGGAGCCCAGCCCACAGCACCTCACACCCTCAGTGCCCTGAGACTGAACACCACCCCCGTGGAGTGAGGGGCTGAGTGAGGCACACATGCACGCCGCCCGCCACCCAGGGGCTTTCAAGTGTCTTCCAAAACCGTGGCCAGCTGCTGAGGCGCTACGTGTCACTACTTAACTCGCGAGACAGAAGTACTCCAAGCTGGCTGTACAGGGAAAGCTGCTTTAGAGAATCCAGTTTCCCACTCACTGCATGATAAATCCACATGTCCCCGTGCGCCGAGGAGGCCCAGCTGGGTGCATCTCCCCTCGGCCCCTGAACACCTACGAGGGAATGGGCTTCCGTGCCAACCAGAAGCCTGTTGGCCGCACCTTCCGTCCTCAGCCGGCCCTCAAGGCTCACTTCGAGGACACTGCCTCTGTCTGCAGCCAAGGTCGGGGCCGACCAGGGGTGCTGAGGGAAAGCCTTGCCCCAATCCTCCCAGCCAGGCACATCTTGGGTGGAGCCTAGAGGTGGGCTCGTGGACGGAGTCTCCTGCAGGCTCACCCTGGACCCGGCAGACCACCACTCGCAAGTACCTGTTCCGGGGAGATCTCCGTGTGGGTCACAGGCAGGATCTGTGAGAGTAAACACACAAAAAGAACCAGGGGACATTGCTTGGGCTGTGCAAAGACCACCCCTTGGAGGACATGGTGTCGGGGACTCGGGCCAGTGCTGGACCGCACTCCCCCACCTGTCCAGCTGCCCAAGTGGCCGAGGGACCCCAGGACACTGCTGAGACAGGGCAGGGTCTATGCGGGGCCCAGCTCTACCAGGAGGCGGCCTTGAGAGGGCGTGGCCAGGAGGAATGGTGGGGAGGGCTCTGGGGGGCACACGGACCATCACAGTGGCGATGATGGACAGGAGTGCGTCGCTGAAGCTGAGCATGCGGTGCGAGTGTTGGATCCCGTCACCGGTGTCCTCGCCCCCGGTGCCCGTGGGGGAGTCTTCTTGTGCGGGGCGGGCCGGCTCTGGGGTCTGCGGTCGGGACATGGCGGGGCCTGGGAGGAAGCACAGGTCTGAGCAGCCCAGAGTGCTCCTGAGGGCTTCTGCAGTGATACACGGTGGACTGGTGGCTGGAAGGACCCACCCCGAGGGGCAGGAAGAGCCCCCCGCTGTCCTCTCCCAGGAGCGCCGGGATCCCCAGCCTACAGGAAGAGCACCACCTCACCGCCGAGCACTGTCTTCTGGGAGCCAGGCTCTGTGCCTGTTCCCCCCCGGAAATGGGGGAAACAAGAAGGCACACGCATGCTGCGTCTCTAACCGCTGTGTCACCAGCCAGAAGCCCTGACCCCAACACCATTGCGCCACTAGACACTTTCGTCCTAAACGTGGGCTGTTCTCCCATCCAAGTACTAACCAGGCCCAACCCTGCGTAGCTTCGGGGACCAGAGGAGACTAGGCGTGTTCGGGGGGGCGTGGCCAGACACCAAATGTGAGATGTTCTATGTGACCAAGTCCCAGAGGCTGGCACTAAATGCCAGCCCTGCCCTTGACAAGACACAACAAAAACACACCCCACCCCCAGAACCAGATAAAGAAGGCCTACTGGCTTTTTCCGGCCAAGAGAAACAAATTGTGAATAAACAGAAAGGATATTCAGCTTCATTACCAACTGGGGAAAGACAAGTGAAAACAACGAGGTACCACTACCATTGCGGTAAAGGGTGTCGCATCCACTTGGACACAACACCGTGACACGTACACCCACAAGGGGGCAGTGCCATTTCCAGGCGTAGCGTCAGGTGTGTGTGTGAAGAAACGGATGCCCCGGAGCGCGCTGGTGCGCAGCTTACTTGGTAAGCGTCAACCCCAGCCTATTACTGAATGCTGAATGAACTGTTAAAAAGTGCTATGAACTGAATGTTTGCGTCCCCCAGAGCCTTATGTGGAAGCCCTACCCCCCACCATGGATGGCGCCAGCAGGGGGACCTTTGGGAGGGGATGAGGTCACATGAGGTCATGTGGGTGGGGCCCCGAGACGGCACCGGTGTCCTCACAGAAGAGGGGGAGAGGGGACGGGTGTCTCTGTCCTCCCTGTGAGGACACAGCGAGAAGGCGGCCGTCTGCAGGTCGCCACCTTGACCTCAGACTTTCAGCCTCCAGACCCGTGAGAATGAAATGTCCGTCGTGTAAGGCCCCAGCCTGGGGGCTTTAGTGAGGACGGTCCGAGTGAACAAAGGCAGTGAAGTGAAACAGAGCTACATGTATAAAACTCAGAAACACGATGTTGAGAGGAATAAATCATGCTGCAAGAAGATACACATACTATTACACCATTCACATAAACGCTTAGAACATCAAGGCCATCTGCTCACCTTGTGATCACACAAACGCACAGTAAGATGAAAACATACACAAGAACAGCACTCACCAGCTCAGGACACAGCCCTGTGACCACTCAGGCCAGGGGGGTGGACTGGGGCGGGGCTGCGGCGGTGTCCAGAGGGCACTTCTCACCATACCCGCTGCTTACAGCTTGTACACAGTAGAGGGCGCCCCTTCTGGTGTGCAGTTCTGCCAACCACTGACAGGTGCACACAGGTGTGTAACCAAGACCACAATCACAAAGCGGCTCTGTCCCCAAGCAGGCCTTCTGTGGCCAGCCTTCCTTCATCCCAAACCCTGTCCACCACTGTGCTTCCCGTTACCACCAATTTGCCTTTTCCAAATTGTCCCAGAAATGGACTCACATCCCATGGAATCTTGGGTCTGGCTTCTTTCACTTAGCATGATCCACTTGGGATTCACCCATGTTTTGGGGGAGCATCGACATTTTTTATTGCTGTGTTGTTAATGCTACTGGATGGCTGGACTCTGTTCATCCAGTCACTAGCTGGAAAATGTGGGTTATTTCCAGTTTGGGTGGTCATGAATAAAGGCATTGTAAATACTTGCACAGAGGCATTTGTGTAAACGTGTTTTTATTCCTCTAAAGTACCTCAGATTGCATCTGCTGGGTAAACACACATTTCACTTTATAAGAAACTGCCAGGGGCACCTGGGTGGCTCAGTGGGTTGGGCGACTGACTTTAGCTCAGGTCATGATCTCACGGCTTGAGTTCAAGCCCCACGTCGGGCTCTGTGCTGACAGCTCAGAGCCTGAAGCCTGCTTCGGATTCTGTGCCTCCCTCTCTCTCTCTGCCCCTCCCCCATTCGCGCTCTCTCTCTCTCTCTCTCTCTCTCTCAAAAATAAACAAACAAAAAAGAAACTGCCAAACCACTCACCCACACAGCTGTGCCATTTGCACCCCTACCGGCAGCACATGAAACTGCAACTTGTCCTCATCCTCCCCAGCACTTAGTTTGGTAGGAGTTTTTATTAACTGTTTTTTTTTTTTTTTAATTTGAGAGAGGCAGAGAGTGAGTAAGCACGGACCAACATGGGGGTGGGCGGGGCAGAGACAGCGGAGAGACAGAGGAGAAAGAAAATCCCAAGCAGGCTCAGAGCCTATTGCAAGGCTCAATTCCATGACTCAGGGATCATGACCTGAGCTGAAATCGAGTTGGACACTCAACTGACTAAGCCAACCAGGCACCCCTAGTTTGGCAGGGCTTTTTTTTTTTTTTTTTTAAATTAACCTTCATATAGTCTGGCTAAAAAGTTCTTTGTCAGATATGTAATTTGCAAGTATCTCTTCACAGCCTGTGGCTTGTCTTTCATTCCCTTACCAGTCTTTAAAACAGAAGTTTTAAATTTTGATCAAGCCCAACTCAACAACTTTTCTTCCAAGGAGCATTCTTTCGATGTCATATCTAACAACGCTTTGCTTAACTCAAGATTGCAAAGATTTCCTTTTTTCTTCTAGGAGTTTTAAAGTTTTAAAACTAATTAAAATTAGTTTTAATTTCAGTGTACGATAGATTTTGTTTTTTTTAAGCTTTTTGTATGTTTTGAGAAAGAGAGAAAGCATGAGTAGGGGAGGGGCAGAGAGAGGGAGGGAGAAAATCCCAAGCAGGCTCTGCACTAGCAGTGCAGAGCCTGACAGAGGCCTTGAGCTCACAAACTCATGAGATCATGACTTGAGCCAAAGTCACACGCTTAATCGACTGAGTCGGTGCCTCCTGAGTCAGGTGACCCCCAGCTTCGTATTAAATCTTGATATCTGGTAGAGTGAGTCCTTCAGCTTTGGTCTTCTTTTTCAAAATTGTTCTGAATAATTTAGTTCTTGTGTCTTTCATTCACATGCTTCTGCTCACAGGGCACCTTTTCACAGTTCCTCTAGGCAAAAAGATGGGGTTTCTCAGAGTGTTTGCTGTCTGTGCAGCAGCAGCAACCCTCACAGCACAGCCCCAGCGGAGGGCAGGCCGAGAGCCAAAGCAAGGGGAGAAGGGGATTTTGAAAAGTAGAAAACTCACACCTGCGTGGGTCATGCTCCAAGTGTCAACTCCCCTCACCAATCTATCCGCACTACATAGTTTTTCTTTTAATATTTTGTCTGGGTTTATACCTGTAATCAGCAGGAGAGAACGTCAGTAGGTGGCTTACTCCATCATGGCCAGCACTAAACTCTAACACTTTACTTCTCAAAAGGGAGGGGAAGAGACAGGAGAGGGCAGGGGAAGGGGGGTTGGCAAGGAGACAAAATTCATGCTGACAAAAATAAGACAAAAGGTCCTACACTGTTGGTGGGAATGTAAACTGGTACAGCCCCTCTGGAAAACAGTGTGGAGGTTCCTCAGGAAACTAACACTAGAACTCCCCTATGACCCAGCAATAGCACTGCTAGGAATTTACCCAAGAGATACAGAAATGCTGAGGCATAGGAGCACATGTACCCCAATGTTCATAGCAGCACTCTCCACAATAGCTAAAACATGGAAAGAGCCTAAGTGTCCATCCACAGATGAATGGATCAAGAAGATGTGGTTTATCTATACCATGGAATACTACATGGCAATGAGAAACAATGAAATCTGGCCATGTGTAGCAACATGGATGGACCTTGAGGGTGTTATGCTGAGCGAAATAAGTCAGGCAGAGAAGGACAAATATATGTTTGCACGTATAGGAGGATTAGGAGGAACTTGACGGAGGAACAAGGGGGAGAAGAAGGGCGGAAATGGTGGGGGAAAGGGAGAGAGGCAAACCATGAGAGACTCTTGAATGCTGACAAAAACTGAGGACTGATGGATGTGGGGGGGAGGGGGGATGGGCATGGAGGAGGGCACTTGTGGGGATGAGCACTGAGTGTTATGTGGAAACTAATTTGACAATAAACTATTTGTAAAAAAAAAAAAAAAGACAAAAGGTAACGTGTTTCTTTTTTTTAATTTTTTTTAACGTTTATTTATTTTTGAGAGAGAGAGAGAGAGAGAAAGAGAAGTCAGAGCATGAGTGGGAGAGGGACAGCAAGAGAAGGAGACACAGAATCTGAAACACAATCCAGGCTCTGAGCTGTCAGCACAGAGCCCGACGCAGGGCTCGAACCCACAAACCGTGAGACTGTGACCTAAGCTGAAGTTGGACGCTTAACCAACTGAGCCACTAAGGTGCCCCAAGGTAACGTGTTTCTTCAGGCACTAATTTTGGGAAACATATATCCATTACATTGTTTTTCAGATATTTTTTATGTGTTCAAAATTTTCTCAAATATTATTTTTTTAAAAACCAGTAAATATTGAATATAGACACAAAAATTCTCAACAAAATGTGAACAAATGGAATCCAGCAACGTATAAGAAGGAGTATATACCACAACCAAGTGGGATTTATTCCAAGAATGCAAGGTTGATTTAAAATAGAAAATTAATGGCTGTAATATACCATATCAAAGGAACAAAAAACAAAAACTACACAATCATCTCGATGCAGAAAAAGCATTTGACAAATTCTAACACCTCTTCATGATAAGAACATTCAACAAATTACGAATATAAGCAAACTCTGTCAACCTCACAGATGGCATCTACAGAAACCGCGCAGCTGGCATCATACTCAGCAGCGGAAGGCTAACCGACCTCTGTCTCACAATCAGGGACAAGGCAACACTGTTCCGCACTATACTGCCAAGGTTCTAGCCATTTATTAGGCAAGAAAATGAAATAAAAGGCATATACATTAGGAAGGAAGAAGTAATTCTATCTCAATTTGCAGAATATGAGTTTGCACAAAGAAAATCCTAAGGAAGCCATACAAGAAAACTATTAGATCAAGTCAATGAATTCAGCAAGGTTGCAGGAAACAATATACAAAAATCAACTGCATTTCTACACACTAGAAATGTATATAACCAATCTGAGAATAAGCTTAAGAAAACAACTATATTTATATATATATATAAATATATATTTTTTATTTTTTTTATATTTTATAAATATATAAAAATATATTTTGATAAATATATATATTTATCAAAAATAGTAAAAAAAAAAAAGAACGAAGTACAAAATATTGTTGAAAGAGATTAAAGATTTCAATAAATAAGATATCCTTTGTTCATGGATTGGAAGACTTAATATTGTTAAGATGGCAATACTTCCCAAATTAATGTACAGATTAATGGCAGTCCCTATCAAAATTCCAAATGCTTCTATGCAGAATTGACAAGCTGACCCTAAAATTCATATGGAAATTTAAGGAAACTTTGGCTATTTACAGAATAGCCAAAACAAGAAGAATAAAGTTGGAGGACTCCCACTTCTCAATTTCAAAATGTAGTACAAACCTTTAGTAATCAAGACTGTGCAGAAATGACATAGAACACACAGATTAATGGACACAGCTGAGAGTTCATAAATAAACCATTACATTTATGGTCAACTGGTGTTTGATAAGGCTGTCAAGACCATTCAACGGGGTGGGGGTGGGGGCGGTACCTTGATAGCTCAGTCAGTTAAGCATCCAACTTCGGCTCAGGTCATGATCTCATGGTTTGTGGGTTCGAGCCCCACGTCAGGCTCTGTGCTGACAGCTCAGAGCCTGCAGCCTGCTTCAGGTTCTGTGTCTCCCTCTCTCTGTGCACCTCCCCCACTCACACTGTCTCTGTCCGTCTCTCAAAAAATAAAACATTAAAAAAAAAGACCATTCAATGGGGAAGGAACAATCTTTCCAACAAACGGTGCTGAAATAACTGCACAGCCACATGTGAAAGAATGAATTTGGGTCCTACCTCATACCACACACAAATTAATTAAAAATGGACCAAAGGCCTTAATGTAATAGCTAACACCCAGGGAGAAAATCTTCGTAGCTCTGCACCTGGCAAAGCACTCTTAAAGAGGACACCAAAAGTATAAAAGACAAGAAAAAGAGAAATTGGAGTTCATCAAACTTTTCTGCCTCAAGGTACACTATTAAGAAATTGAAAAGAGAGGGGCGCCTGGGTGGCTCAGTTAGTTAAGTGTTAGACTTTGGCTCAGGTCATGATCTCACTAGTCATGAGTTCGAGCCCCATGTTGGGCTCTGTGCTGGCAGCTCAGACCCTGGAGCTGCTTCAGATTCTGTGTCATCTTCTCTCTCTGCCCCTCCCCTGCTCACACTCTGTCTCTCTCTCTCAAAAATAAACATTAGAAAAAAACTAAAAAAAAAAAAAAAGAAATTGAAAAGATGATCCACAGAATGGGAGAAAAAATTTGCAAATCATATATCTGAGAAGTTTAGCACCCAAAATATATAAAAACCCTTACAGTTCAACAGTAAAAAGACAACCCAATTCAAAAAATGGGCAAAGAGATGTGAATACACATTTCTCCAAAGAGGACATACTAACCAATAAGCACATGAAAAGATGTTCAACATCATTAGGTTTCAGTAGAGAAAAGTAAATCAAAGTCATAAGATAATCATCCTCTAGGATGGCTATAATAAAAATAAATCATGAAAAATACAAAGGTTTGGGGAGGGTGCGGAGAAAGTGGAACTTTTGCACACTTTTGGTGGGAATGTAAAACGGTACAGCCACTGTGGAAAACAGTATGTTCCTCCAAAAATTAAACACAGAATTACCACGATTCAGTAATTACACTTCTGAGCATATGCTCAAAAGAATTAAAGGCAGAGACTCGAACATGTATTTGTACACCAGTGTTTACAGCAGCGTAACTGCAACAGTCAAAAGTCAGAAGCAACCCACGTGCCTATCTACGAAGAGCATCTAAACAAAATGTGGTACATGTGTACATACAGCATAGCATTACTCAGCCTTACAAATGAAGAAAATTCTCATGCCACGATACGGGTGCGCCTTGAGGACTTTACGCTAAGTGCAATAAGCCGCTAACAAAACTGTATGACCCGCCTACCCGAGGTCTCTAGAGCTGTCACAGTCCTAGAGACAGAGTGCGTGGTGACTGGCAGCGGCTGCGCGCGGCAGGAGGAAGGCGGAGTTACTGTCTGATAGGTACAGTTTCCATTCTGCAAGATGAAGAGTTCTTTTTTTAAAAAAAAATTTTTTTTAATGTTTTATTTATTTCTAGGAGAGAGAGAGACAGCGTGAGCAGGGGAGGGTCAGAGAGAGAGGGGGTGACAGACTCTGAAACAGGCTCCAGGCTCTGAGCTGGCAGTCAGCACAGAGCCCGACGCGGGGCTCGAACCCACGAACCGTGAGATCATGACCTAAGCGAAAGTCGGACTAAGCCACCCAGGCGCCCCTGCAAGATGAAGAGTTCTATGAATGGATGGTGGTGATAGTTGCACAACCATGTGGCTGTGCTTAAGTTCACTGAACTGTACACTTAAAAATGGTTAAGATGGTAAATTTTATCGTGTGTATTTTACCAAGGCTAAAAAAACCTAGTGCCTAGCATATGGGCTCAGAACATGTTAGCTACATGTTACTTTCATCACATGCAGGCTTTTGAGACTCATGGTAATAAAAGAAGGAATACAAGATGGAGTAATGAAAGAATACAAGGCACAGCAGAGAAGCATGGAGTTGAGGGGTGATTTTTTTTTTAAAGTAGCTTCCCAGCATGGAGCCTAAAGTGGGGCTTGAACTCATTACTCTGAGATCAACTGACTGAGCCACCCAGGCACCCAATGAATTTTGTTTTTGAGATAGAAGAGAGTAAGGAATTTTATTTTACTTTATTAATGCTTATTTTTATTTCTGAGACAGAGAGAGACAGAGCATGAGCAGGGGAAGGGCAGAGAGCGAGGGAGACACAGAATCCGAAGCAGGCTCCAGGCTCTGAGCTGTCAGCACAGAGCCCAACGCAGGGCTTGAACCCATGAACCGCGAGATCATGACCTGAGCCAAAGTCATTTGCTTAACTGACTGAGCCATCCAGGTGCCCCAAAGGAATTTTAAAATCCTGATGGGAATAAGAAGGAGAAGCTGAAATTTCATGTGATAGAGAAGAGGTAACTGAAGGCTTCTGGCTCTGTAAGGCATCACACACAAAGATGAAAAGGACAATCAGCCAGCAATGGAGGAGACCTGAGCACATTAGGGCGCTGTGGGAGCAGAGTCTGGGAAAGCTCGCAGGATGGGATATACCAGAGCTGAGCCTGCAAATATTGATGACAAAATGATAATAATGAGAATAAGAGGCATTTATCAAGCAATTACTATGTGCCAAGAAGTGTTCCAAGTACTTCTTATGTAGTATCTTAATCCTCAAACAATGCTGTGAGAATTATTGAAAGACAAAAAGGAATTGACTGTGCGTGTGCATGTAATGGGGACAGCTTGGTGTGCAGCAAAGTGCAGAGTCTGGTAAGGCTGGAGCGCCAAACTCAACCTAGGAGAAGCACTTGAACTACTCTGGGACTAAATCCCAGACTCGTGTATGCCTGTTCAGAAGTTCAGAAATTATTGTGAAGATTATGCACAGATTATGCGCTTTCTTCATACGTACCCCTGTATACGTATGTTCTGGGCATATCCACATGTAAGCACGCACATGTGTAAGATGTAGGTAAAATTTATGCATTTTGGATACAAGTCCATTCCATAATTTGTAAATATTTTCTCTGTTCCAGGCAGTCTTTTCATTCTCGTGACAGTATCCACACATATATGTATTTACGTACGTTTACATATATATATTAAACTTACAAGTTATTTAAAAGCGTATTTAAGTAGGCTCCACACCCAATGGGGCGCTTGAACATGTGACCCTAAGATCAAGAGTCACAGGCTCAGACTGAGCCAGCCGGGCACTCCTCCTGGGCTGTGTTTTTGAGCAGTTTTAGGTTTGCAGGGAAGTTGAGCAGAGTAGAGTTCCCATTCATGCCCTGAGCACTCCCCCTCGTTTCCCATCGTTAACATCTCCTGTTCGTGCAGTGTGGCTGTGCAGCTCATGAGCCCATACTAACAACCCATCAACCGAAGTCCATGGTATACCTTACATTAGGGCTCACTTTGTGTTGTGGTTCTATGGTTTTGACCACATATGACTTGCATCCACCATTACACCCCCGTTCAGAAGTTCCGCTGCCCTGGAAATCCTGTCCTGCCCTAGTCATCCCTCCCGCCCCCAGAAGCCCCCGGCAACCACTCATCTGTTACTGTCACCACGGTTTTCCCTTTTCCAGAATGTCCTGTAGTTGGAACTACATGGTGTGCGGCATTCTCAGCCAGACTTCATTCACCTACTGAAAAATGTCTTCAACCATAGACTTTGAAATTTTTAATTTGACTAAGTCCAGGTTAACTGTTTCCTTTATTGTGCTTTAGTATCATATCAAAAAATCTCATACCTTTTCATAGAAATTTTGTTTCAGGTTTCACATTTAGATTTACGACGCTTTGAGTTTTTGTATATAATGCAAGATATGGATTAACAATTTTTTAACATACAATATCCAATTTTTTCAGTCTTTCATTTTTTGGAAAGACTACTTTTTCTTCAATTACTTTTATTCCTTTATCAAAAATCAACTGACCTTGCGGCACCTGGGTGGCTTTGTCGGTTAAGCACCCGACTTGGTTTTGGCTCAGGTCATGTTTGCCAAGTTTGAGCCCTGCATTAGTCTGCGCTCACAGTGTGGAGCCCAGTTGGGATTCTCTCTCCTTCACTTTGCCCCTCCCCAATGCAGGGGCTCGAAGTCATAAACCCTGAGATCAAGACCTAACTGAAATCGGATGTTTAAGCAACTGAGGCACCCAGGTGCCCCTCTGACATCATTTCTCTTATTCATGTTATTGTTAATTTCTTCTTTTTCTGGTTCAGTATGGCCAGGGATTTCTCTATTTTATTGATCTTCTCAAATAATTAGCTTTTGTTTTCAGTGATTTCCTGTTTTTGTTTTCTATTTCATTGGTTTCCACTCTGACATTTATTATTTCCCTTTTCATACTTACTTCGGGTTTCATTTGCTCTTATTTTTCCTGTTTCTTAAGAGGAATGCTGAAATTGTTGGTTTGAGAACAATCTTCTAGTAGTATTTTGGTCACATTCCACAAATTTTAAAATGCTGCATGTTTATACTCACTCACTTCAAAATTCTAATTTGCCTTCTGATTCCTCCTTTGATCCATAGATAATTTAGAAGTAAGTTATTCGGCTTCTATTTAGACTTTCCAGATAGCTATTACTGATTTCTAACATAATTTCATTGTGGTCATAGAACATACTTGTTTTGTAGCCTAGAATAGTATCCATCTTGGTAAATGTTCTTTACGTAATCACTTGAAAATGTGTATTTTGCTGGTATTATGTAACGTGTTCTATAAACGTCCATTAGGTCAAGTTGGTTGATGGTATCATTCAACTATATCCTTGGTGATTTTCTGGTACTAGTTCTGTCATTTATTAATAAAGGGGTATTGAAATCGCCAACTACAGTCTACAACTTCAATTTACAGTCGGGTTTTGTTAAAAAAAATTTGGTTTTGCTTCATGTATTTTAAAGTTTTATTATTAGATGCAAAACTGTTTAGTTATTACGTCTTCTTATCTTTTGATAAACGTATCACTTCATCATCATGACATAATCCTCTTTAAAGAATTTTTTTTAACGTTTATTTTCGAGAGAGACAGAAAGAGAGTAGGGGTAGGGGGGCAGAGAGAGAGGGAGACACAGAATCTGAAGCAGCTCCAGGCTCTGAGCTGTCAGCACAGAGTCTGACATGGGAGTCGAACTCACGAACTTATGACCTGAGCCGAAGTCAGATGCTCAATGGAATGAGCCACCCAGGCGCCCCTTCCCCCCCTTGAAATGCTCCTCATAATTTCTAGCAATATTCTTTGTTGTGACATCTACAGAGAAATAGGCTTGCAGATGCAGACATAAATTCAGATTTAAACACGGGTATGAGGTGGGATATCGAACAACAGATGTCTAAGAGTTCAAGAGAGAAGTGTGATTAACACAGTGTTACCACAGTGCCTGTGCAGTGTCTGTGTATCAAGGTACTCCACAAAGGTTTATGAAATAACTCGGCTGAGCAAACTCTGGTCTCCAAAGTAATTCCATTATTTAGAAATGTCCACCTGATCCTAGGTCACGTGAAGATAAATTCATGGTCTCCAAACTCAAACGAGCCTGCAAACTCTTATCATGCTTTCTAGTGAGTTGTGTATTAGTTACCCGAACAGCTCTTATCTCTTTTCTACGCTGCTTGAACCTCAGCCTTCTCGCCTCCCTCTCCTTTCCGGTAGATGTTTCATCTTCTCCGTTCACAGTGAGAACAGAAGTTGTCAGAGAACCCCTTCACTTCCAGTAAACACACGTCACCTGTAACTGCATCCCAGCTTCCCTCCCTACCCTCACAATGAAAAGTGTTTTTACCTCCTGACACTCTGGATGTCATCCCTCCCATCTTCCAGAGGACTTTGCTCGTTATTCCTCTCTCCTCTGCACCAGCAAACCTTCTGTCCCCACTGGCTCCCTCCCACCAGCTTAAGCTGCTCGAGGATCTCCCATCTATTTTTTAAAAAAAAAAAATTTTTTTTTAATGTTTTATTTATTTCTAGGAGAGAGAGAGAGAGAGACAGCGTGAGCGGGGGGGAAGGGTCAGAGAGAGAGGGGGTCACAGACTGAAACAGGCTCCAGGCTCTGAGCCGGCAGTCAGCACAGAGCCCGACGCGGGGCTCGAACCCACGAACCGCGAGATCATGACCTAAGCGAAAATCGGACGCTTAAGCGACTAAGCCACCCAGGCGCCCTTTTTTTTTTTTTTTTTTTTAAACAGAGGATCTCCCATCTTAAAGCCCCCAGACCCACGCCACGCTTCTAGCTCCCCACTTCTGGAGTCGCCTCCACTCACCGCTCCACCTCGTCACCTCTTTACTCCTGAGCGGCTGCCACCCCAACGCTCCAGTGAAGCCACTCCTGGCGGTCACCAGGATCATCTCCCTGTTGCTAAATCCAGTGTAAACCTTTTCCCTGTTTTTCCACTTTTAAATGGCTTTTTGCCCCCGGAGACGTCTTCCCTTGGCTCCATGACATGAGGTCCTGGGCTGCTCCTTTCCACCGGCTGGTCTGCTCTCTGAAGGTTCTAACACCTTCCCGCCGAACTCCGTTTCTGCTCCCTCCGGCTCCTCCGCAGCCAGCTGCCAGCTCCACGCAGGGGACGGCCACACGCCGGCCCCAGCGGGGCTGCTTTCCTGGGCCCCACCCTCGCCTGCCACGCACCAGACAAACGCACTGGTTGCAAAGAGCCACGACTCGGGTGGAATTCTCGCGGGAACACCTGCTGACCTCGGCCGAGGAACGACACCGGTGAGCCCGTTTCCTCCCGCCGCCAAACCGCCGCGGGGGTGGGCGCAACGCTACCGGGCCTCCCTCCCCGAGACGCCGTCGGACCGCTACAAGGAGCCACTAATACGAGACTGGCATAACCAAGCGAAGCACTGTGTACACCAAGGCCCGGATCCCGTTTGTCTAGAAAGACATTTTTAATAACCTGAAACTGTAAGGGGCCGGAGATGCTGACCGGGGCCTTCAGATCGGCCTTCCGATTCGAGAACGAACGCACGGGGGGCTGCAACCTTACAGGCCCGCACGAACCAGCCAAGCGGTCAGGCAAATGCTCTGGGGGACTGGTGACACTGGGGATTCTGGTCCAATGTTGCCAGATCTCGTTTTTCTACAGAAGCTGCAAAACTTTTTTTTTTACCTTAAGTTCTTCAGTCTCCTGGTAGCAAACACCTCATTTTAAAAAAGACACTTTACGTGGACTGTCCACCCAACCAAGCCGGGAACGTGCCCGGCGCTAGCAATCGTACTCACTACACGCCGCGAGAACTTCCCACCTTCAAGAGGCAGAACTAAACGAATCTCGAGTGTTCCCCGGACACCCGCCCGCTGCCCGCAAGCCCCTCGCAGGCGCGGCGCACGCCCGACGGGCGGACTCCACCCAGGGGCCGGCCGCGCCCCTCAGGCCGGAGCGTCCTGAGGAGTGGCCGCCGCAGACACGACCGCGTGGGCGTGGGGGGCCGTTAGGACCCGGGCCCGCAGCCGGCCTACCTGCGCGCGGCCGCCGCGGCCACTCTCAGCGCGCCTCTGCGCTCGGGTCGGCGAGGCGCCGGGCGCCGGACAGCCGCGAGCTCGTCACGAGACCGGCGGCGCCGCGCAGGCGCGCTCTGCGACCGGCGCTCTGCGCACGCGCATCCGTCCGGCGCGGCGGAAGTGAGGCACCGGCGATTTTCCGGGCTGCGTCGCGCCCCCCGCGGGCCTACGTCACGGCGTCGGGGCGGAAGATGGTGCGGTTCGCGGCCGGCGGTTGCTGAGCGGACCCGGACGCAGCTGCACCCCGAGCTCCCCGCTCCGGCGCCCGCCGCGGGGCCGTAGCCATGTCGCTGCTGCAGTCTGCGCTGGACTTCCTGGCGGGCCCGGGCTCTTTGGGCGGTGCTGCCGGCCGAGACCAGACGGACTTCGTGGGGCAGACGGTGGAGCTGGGCGAGCTGCGGCTGCGGGTGCGGCGGGTCCTGGCCGAGGGTGAGGCCCGGGCGGCGGGGCGCGGGGCCCGGCGGCGGGGGCCAGCGTGGACCCGACGGGCGCGGGGCCGGTCTGGAGGGGGCGGGGCCAGGCTGGGCAGGGTGCGGGTCGGCCCGGCGCGGCGGCGGGTGGAGAGGGTCGCCGCCGGGGGGAGCGGGCGAGGCCGACCCTGAGTGACTGCTGAAGGTGAGTGAGGCCGGGTGTGGGGCCGGGCGCTTCCTTGCGGGAGGCGTGGCAGTCGGAGCAGGTGTGGGGCTGGCCTGCAGCCGGGGTTAAGGCCGTGGCAGTGGGGAGGAGGTGGGGAGCAGGTGAGGGGCCACAGTGGAGGCGGAAGGAAGGGAACCCTTGTGAGTCAGGGCCCTTCCATCTAGGGCCGTTGTGGGGGTGGTGGAACGGCACTGGGTCTCCAGATGTAGGGCCGGCCCCCCTCGATTGTCAGGATTCTGAGCGTGGGTGCTCGTGCAGCTTGCTGAGGCTGGTTGCAGTCCTGACCTCCTCGGATGCTGGCGTAGCCGGTGCTGTGACCCACAGCCTAGCTCCTTCGTCTTCACCTGGGCTTCCCTTTGCCCTGATCTCTGAGAGTCTGTGGGAGCTAGGGCACGCCAGCGGTTGTCACCTGTACGGAACCTTGCAGGCTGGACTCGTCAGGCATGGAGGAATTTCCGGGCCGATCTTTAGTCCTTTGTTTCTGCATGCTGTTTCCAGCTTCCTGATGTCCTTTCTCTTCCTCACACAGAATCTATTGCCAACGTCGAAGTGATCCCATTCTCTCTTCTGGATTTTCCTTACATTTTGTCGGGGGCGCCCACAGGGGTATGTCACGTTTTGCTAGCTGGGCTGCTTAATGGCTAAGCACAGTTGTCTTTGGGGCTTGTACTGAAACAGAACGGTATTTCCCGAAATTAACATGGGGCGAGGGAGCAGCAGGTTGAAATTGCAGACCTGTCTGGTAGCTCTCAGGACCTCTGGGTCAGCGTGTTACGTGGCCGCTTCTACTTCCGTTTACGCTCATTTTGAGGTAGGAAAGTGGCTGACCAGTTTGATGTCCTTATTCCTAAGGACCTGAGGGGATATTCTGGCTGCGACATCATCAGACGCTGTTTCTCCATAAAAACAAACAGATTTTGAGGGTGGTTTTTGTTAAAAAAACAAACAAAAAATACCCCAAAACCCAACGGCAACCCAGGCCCTTCTTCAGAGGTGGCCCAGACCGTCTGCTAACGCTCTGAGGCGTGCCTGTTAGAATGAGAGCTCGCCCACAGCAGTTCATCTGTTCTGAAAGTACCAGACACTTGCCTTGTGTTTTAAGAGATCCATAGTGGACAGTAGGCAGTGTTTGTCTTCTGGAACTTAAAATTAGACACACACTCTGATGGCAGGACAGCACAGCACTGGGGGATCCCTGGGGCAGGACTGGCAGTGGTGAGGGGTCCAGAGAGGGGAGAGAGTGCGCTCCGGGCAGGGGCAGGGAGGAGGAGGGGTAATCAGAGATGGGAGGTGGGTCATGTGGAGCAGGAAGCTGACACCATTTAAGTTGTTTAACACCAGGAAGAAGAACAAGGAAATGGGACTAGCTGATGTGGTTGTGCAAAAGCATGCACTCCCTTTGCTATCTAGGCAAGTTCGGAGATCAAAATAACCAGTACAGTTATGAGCTGTAGATTTCCTCTTTATAAATTGAACAGGCGGCTTGTAGCGTCTTTCTGAATTGATATATTAAGGAACCTGTATGAAATCTTTCATGTAAAACAGCAGCCTTGGAACACAGGCTGTGAGAATTCATGCTGTCTTGTATAAATGTGGGGAGTGGTCCAGACTCAGCCCCCTGGGTGTGGATGTTGACAACTTTAGAATTCTTAGGGTTCGGAAGATAATAGACACCCTGTATATCCTATGATATTTCTACAGGGTTTGGGAATGTATTTAATATTCAAATAAATCAGTTGTTTGTAATTTGATAAGTATTCTCATGTGGGTGATTAAGTCGTTAAATAGTCCTACATCAGTTCATGTCAGGTGTTGTCCAGATGAATTTATAGTAGATCAGGTTTTGCTGTCAAACGGTTTAAAAAAAAAAGCATTGTTTTTTGCATCTGTAACACAGAATGGGTTGTGGACAGAACTGTGGAGCCAGATACCTTCCTAATCTTTTGAAAATTGGCTTTCAGTTTTCATTAAAAACAAACAAACAAAAAACTCGGGGCACCTGGGTGGCTCAGTCGGTTGAGCGTTTGACTTCAGCTCAGGTCATGATCTCACAGTTTATGGGTTTGAGCCCCGCATAGGGCTCTGTGCTGACAGGTCCGAGCCTGGAGCTGCTTCAGATTTTGTGTCCCCCTCTCTCTCTGCCCCGTCCCTGTTCATGCTCTGTCTCTCTCTGTCTCAAACATAAATAAAACATTAAAAAAATTAAAAAAAATAAGAAAACCAAAAAAGTTAGTGGAAGTAACGTCAGTGTCAGAGATGCTGAGTCCAAGCAGGTTCTAGAATACAGGAATACAAGTATTTATGTTCTCTTGTTTTGGATTTTGCACATTCTTGTTTCCTGCGGTCAGAAAAGGTAATGGGCATCTGGGTGGCTCAGTCTATCGAGTGTCTCTTTTTTTTTTTTTTTAAGGTTTTTTTTTTTTTTTTTTTTTATTTCTAGAGAGAGAGAGCGCGTGAGCAGGGGAGGGTCAGAGAGAGAGGGAGTCACAGACTGAAACAGGCTCCAGGCTCTGAGCTGGCAGTCAGCACAGAGCCCGACGCGGGGCTCGAACCCACGAACTGTGAGATCATGACCTAAGCGAAAGTCGGACGCTTAACCGACTAAGCCACCCAGGCGCCCCTTGAGTGTCTAACTCTTGATTTTGGCTTGACGGGCTGTGGAATAAGCCCTGTGTTGGGCTCTGTGCTGAGCGAGGAGCCTGCTTGTGGTTCGTTCATTCATTCGCTCATTCATTCCTTCTCTCTCTCTCTCCCCCTTCCTCCCCTCTTCTCTCTCTCCCCCTCTCCCTCCCTCTTTTCTCTTTCTCCCTCTGTCTCTCTCTGCCCCTCTCCCCGCTCAGGTATCCTCTTTCACTTTCTCTCTCTCTAAAAATAAAAATTAAAAACCAAAAACAGGTAGCAGAGATGATGGCTACAGCTGAGACAAGGGTTTTGTCACACAGGGTGAGTCCACCTCTCCTGTGACTGCTTCAGTCCGGCTGCACTGCTAGTGAGGGACCAGTGAGGTGTGTGGGCTGCTCCTCAGAAGGTGCCACCAGGCCGCAGAGCTGTCCCTCAGTTCGTGTGTAACGAGTCACACGTGTTTGGTTAGCTGTCAGGGGAAATGTCAGTCAGTGTTTGTTTGCTGGAGCACCGTGTGCCACGCGTGGGGTCAGTAGCCTTGGATAAACCGAACGTGGGCCCCTTGTGTTCTCCCTGGGGTCGGTGCTGGCTCGGGAAGCTGTGAGGGCACAGGGCACACTCACAGAGCCCCGCACCCCTCTGCCTCCTCATCTGCGGCCGGTGGAGACCGGCGGGGCCCGGCAGGGCCCAGGGACAGTCGCGGGGCTGAGCGAGACGACTCTTGGTCGGGGCTGTCAGGAACCACTGAGGTTGGCGTGATGGAAGGAGAGGATCGTGGGTTGGGTCAGGACGTGCTCTACAGGCGTCCGCGGCAGAGGACATTTTCCTTGATTTTAAAAGATGATCGGTGGTCACAGCACATTCATTTATCGCTCATCGCTCTTTTCATGTAGGAAGCACCCCTGATCCCCGAGCCTTTTGGCCTGGTGGTCTCGTTCCAGGTTATCTTCTCCCTCGCCCACCACGACCGCTCTCCCCCAGGGAGGGATCCTGAGTGACTCCTCCATCCAGACACCTGAGAGCACAGAGAAGCAGGGTCTTTGCAGTGAGAGCGTGGACAGCGATTCTAGTATTCAGAACGGTGTGGTTCGGTTGTGTCTGGTTAGTCGCCCTCTCCCAGCTCCCCTTCCTGCGCCCTCTTCACTTGCAGCTTGGCGACTTTATCGGCAGCCCCTTAACCGTCGTGACGAGCCCCTAGCATGGAATGATAATACCCGGCGTAACTCTGTGGAGTTCTGTTTGGTGGACACAGTGCCTGGTGCTTCATGTGGACTGTGACCCCGACAGTGGCCGAGGTGAGGCTGGTAGTAGCTTCCCGGAGCCGCCGGCCAGTGAGCGGTGGACGTGGGTCTGGGAGCCCGTGGGAGGCCGGCCTCCTTAGCGTCTGCTCGAGCGTGTCTTGTCACCCACGTGATGGCCCAGGTCAGTGTGTGGAGTGTGTCCTGGAAGGAGGGGCTCACCTGGAGGACATCAGGGTGAAGGAAGCTAGGGCAGCGCACCTCCCGGAGCAGATGGTGGTGGGCGTCGCTGCGACACGAGATGGGAGCGCCGTGCCGGGGCCCGCGGCCGCAGGTGTGTGCACCTCTCCGGTTTCTCCCTGCTGATGTGCAGGTGCCTGGAGTCATGGGCGAGGTCACCGTGGGGAGAGGTCACTGTGGGGGGCTATTGTGCGAGGAGGTCACCTTGCGGGGAGATTGCCTTGGGAAAGGCCGCTGTCTGTCTCTCCATTGGCGTGGCCTGTCCCCTCTGTGGCTCCTGGTGTCTGCACGGTCACGTACCCTGAAGGTGTGTGGCGACCACATGAGAGTGTGATGGAGGTAACAGGATTCTGCCCCTTTTGTGAAAGCGTCAGAAACAGGCCGGTCGATGAAGTGTGGTAAGACCTCCCAGCTTGCTCCTTGTGCTGCTCTGTCTCCTCCTGGTGCTCACGGTCTGTCCCGCCAGTTCCTGACCCTACGTGGAGGCCTCCCGGACCCCTGTGTTCCCGCAGCCTCCTCACGGTGGTGGGCAGAAGCCATGAGGGTTTGTGTGGGTTTGCTTCTCTCTGACTCACGAGTTTGAGCATTTTCAGTGCCTATTAGCTTTTTCAGGTTTCTTTTCTGGACTTGTGCGTTGATATCCCGTGCCGATTTTTTTTTTTTATAATTAACAACTTGAATTGAATTATTGGCATATAGCCACCAGCCAGCCACTGGCTCCCAGTCCCCTCTCTCCCTGAGTGTCATGCATATGGCATCACACCCTGAATGCGCGCCCCTCCACCCCCAGCCAGCTGTGTGGTTCTGTGGTTTGTTCATTCACCTGCGTGTTCTCAGGTAGAGTGCCGAGGAGGGGGATCTTGGGGTACGGGTGGGATGTGAGATGAACTTTACGTGAACCCGACTAATGCTTCCCTGCAGGGCTGCGCGATGGCCCAGGCACTCTGGCCAGCAGGCCCCGGGCTCCTGTCTCACACCCTCGCCAGTTTTCTTGACGTCATTTCAGTTCTGTCTGTTCTTGGATGTGCGCCCAGTATCCATCCTCATGGGTGTGTGCGCTGGTGTCCACGTGAGTGTGCACCGGTGTCCGTCCTCGTGAGTGTGTGCACCGGTGTCCGTCCTCGTGGGTGTGTGCGCCGGTGTCCTTGTGAGTGTGTGTGCTGGTGTCCATCTCCGTGGGTGTGTGAGGTGGTGTCTGCTCTCTCCAGTGTGTACGGTGGGGTGTGTGTGTGTGTGTGTGTGTGTGTGTGTGTGGTGTCTACTTGGCACAGGATTTACATTTACGTGATAGTAGTGTGAACACTTTCCCTGCTTGTTAATCAGTCATGTCTGTGTGTGTGTGCGCGTGAACTACCTGAGTCTTGTCCATTTCTCATCAGGCAGGAGTAGGAGCTTTTTATTCCAGAAACAAGTAGAACAGGCACATGTGAACCGTATATGGGGAGGAGGAGGAAGGCCATGGATGGGGTCGCTGCTGTCCCTGGCCAGCCTGCCTGAGGGGCAGGGGCCTGGCCCGGGCAGTTGAGGTATCTGTACCTGTGTCCCAATTCCAGAACATGCTCCCTGTCATGTCTTGAGATGTTTCATTCAGCAGTATTATATTTATTTAAATTTTCAATTTTGAGAAAAGTGTGGGTTTATTTACTTGTACTTTTAGGAAATGACACCAGCATATTTTGCCCATTTTCCTCACTGGTGACAACTTGAAAAACTAGAGCCAGTGTGTTGACCAGAGTCTTGACATCGATAGACTCTGAGACACAGAAGTTTCCATCCCCACAGACCCATGTTCCTAACCCTGGGAGCCACTCTCGGGTCTCTCTACAGCTCTCGCATTGTGTGTCTTTTTGGAATCGGCCTTTTTCGCACTTCTTCTCTGGAGATCCACGCAGGTGGTTGTGTCCTTAATCTGCTCATTTTTGTTGGTGAAGAGTATTTCGTGGTGTGGGTGGATCCATTTATTTAACCGTTCGCCCATTGAAGGACGTCTGGGTTGTTTCCGGATTTTTTGGCTATTAGAAATAAAGTTGCTATAAACACTTGTGTGCAGGTTTTTATTTTTCTGGGGTGGGTGGCTACGAGCACAGATGCTGAGTTGTGCGGTGGCTGCAGGCTTTGTTGTCGAGACCTGCCAGCCTGTCTTCCGGAGCCGCCGTGTCCTTCTGCACTTCTGCCCTGCAGCGGACAAGCGTGGTAACCCGCTCGGGCCACCACAGCGCAGCAGCACAGCGTCGGGGCATAAACGACAGGAGTTTGTTTCCGGTTCTGGTGGTCGCTGGGGCGTTCGTTCCCAGGGCAGCCCGTCCGCTTGGCTGGCAGATCACACCTGGTCTGTGTGTGTGGGTGGAGAGAGACCCCAGTCCTGCTGGGCCGGGGCCCCCCTACGATGACCTCATGTCTTTAATTGGCTCCCTGAGCCCCCTGTCTGCTGATACGGTGACATGGGGAGCTGGGGCTCAGCGTGTGGAGTCTGCGGCCACACCACTGAGTTCTGAGTCACCCGTTGTCTCCGTGTCCTTGCCAACATTTCGTACTGTGTTCTGACTTGATCATTCGAGCAGGTGCGTACTGGTACCTTATTGTGCCGTCAGCGTGAGCCTTCTGCAGGATGGCCGCGCACCTGTGGGGACGGAATGTCTCTGTGTCTTTTGCCTATTTTATTTTATTATTTATGGTTATTCTTATTTTTAAATTTTTAATTTCTTAATTTACATCCCAGTGAGTTAGCTGTAGTGCAGCAGTGACTTCCGGAGTAGCGTCCAGCGGTCCATCCCCCGTAGAACACCCCTGCTCATCCCAGCACGTGTCCTCAGTGCTCCTCACCCACTCAGCCCCCCCCCCCGAACCCGCCAGCAACCTTCAGTTTGTTCTCTCTTTAAGAGTCTCATGTTTTGTCCCCCTCCCTGTTTTTATATTATTTTTGCTTCCCTTCCCATGTGTTCATCTGTTTCGTATCTTAAATTCCTCATGCACGAAGTCGTCTAATGATGGTCTTTCTCTGACTGACCAGTTTCTCTTAGCATAATGCCCTCTGGTTCCATCCACGTAGATGCAGATGGCAAGATTTCATTCTTTTGATGGCCGAGTAACACTCCATTGTACGTATATACCTCATCTTGTTTATGCATCCACCCATCGACGGACACTTGGGCTCTGTCCATACTGCGGCTATTGCCCGTAGCGCTGCTGTACACATTGGGGTGCGTGTCCCTTCCAAACAGCACACCTGTAACCCTCGGATAAATACCTAGTACTGCAGTTGCTGGGTCATAGGGTGGTTCTATTTTTAATTTTTTGAGGAACCTCCACACTGTTTTCCAGAGTGGCTGCACCAGGTTTTTTTGCCTGTTTTATAATTGTGTTTTCTTGTCATCGAGTTTTGAGATTTTTTTATGTATTTTAGATAGAAGTTCTCCATCAGGTATGTGGTTTGCAAGAACTTTCTCTCTGTCTGCAGCTTGTCTTTTCATCTCAAGCAGGGTCTTTTGCAGACCTACGGTTTTAATTTGGTGAGGTCATGTCATCAGCACGTCCTGCTGGGTGGTAGGAGACCCAGCTCCTTGCCCCGAGGCCAGGAACGGGGCCAGGACAGTAGCTCTGACACCGGCGCGCAGTGCTGCGCTGGACGGCCTGGCCGGCGCCGGCAGGTGAGAAGACACGCCTCCAGACTGAAGAGGAGGAAGAGGCCTCTCCACCACTGAGCGTGAGGTTGGCTGCTGGCCTTTCATAGATCCCTGCCAGTTGGGTTAGCAGGCTTCCTGGCACTCCTCTCTGCTCACAGCTCTTAGTGTCATGATGTAATTTCCCACCGCGGGGAGCTAGAAAAAGCTAAGCAAATGAAACCTAAAAATAAGAATTACATTGATTTCAAATATTTAACAAACTACTCAGTCGCGAGGTATTGTCTTTACGTATTGTGGGATTTGATATGCTGACATTTTACTTTACCCAGAATTAAGAATTTGTTGGGGCGTCTGGGTGGCTCAGTTGGTTAAGCCTCTGACTTTGGCTCAGGTCATGATCTACTGGTTTGTGAGTTTGAGCCCCGTATCAGGCTCTACACTGTCAGCACCGAGCCCGCTTTGGGTCTTCCATCCCCTTCTCTGTCCGCCCTCCCCTGCTCGTTCTCCTCTCTCTCAGAATAAATAAACAAACTTTTTTAAAAATTAAGAATTTGTTAAGAATTCTTTGTGTGTAGGAGTGCCTGAGTGGCTCAGTCAGTTAAGTGTCCCAACTCTTGATTTCAGCTCAGGCCATAATCTTATGGTTCGTGGGCTGAAGCCCTGCGTCGGGCTCTGTACCAACAGTGTGGAGCCTGCTTGCGATTCTCTCTCTCTCTTTCAGCCTGTCTCTCTCTCAAATAAATAAACATTAAAAAAAAAGAATTTGTGTGTGTGTGTGTGTGTGTGTGAGTGATATCGGATGTACGTTAAAGTCATTTCTGGGTGTTAGGGCAGTGCTGGCCTCTTATCCTAGATGTTGGTAGGTGCTCCTCTGTCCATTTCCCTTTCCTGCTCTCCCTCTCTCTGTGATCAGTTTTATCTAGAATTTATCAGTTTCATTTTCTTGTCTCCAGAGAATGTTGGCTTTCAGAAGCTTTGGGGTTGATTTTCTCCACTCTTTTCCTTGCTGATCTCTGTTCCTGTGTTGATTTCCTTCCTATCCCCAAAGTGGGATATTTAAAAGACAGTATTATACAAGTTAGAGTATTATTTCTGCAGCAAACAATTCTGGCCACAAGTCCAGTTTGTATTTCACTTACTGAACATGTTTTTAAAGCTTAATGTCAGGTAAAGTCAGCACTGCCCTGACGTGTATATATTTCTTATTTTCAGGAGGCTTCGCATTTGTGTATGAGGCTCAGGACCTGGGAAGTGGCAGAGAGTACGCCTTAAAGGTAACGAAGGATGGCGCTTATGTGGGGTTTTGGGTTATTCCGAGTAGATCTCTAAGTGACAGTGTTTCCGGAGATTTATTCCTAGTATTTAGTTTACTTTTCTTTTTAATAGTCCATTCTGTTTTTTCCCTCTGAGGATGAAGCCATCAGCAGTTAGAGGACTTTAAAGTTGTGGGTTCCAACTTTGTGGCGAGGAGTGGCCTCAGTGGCCATTGCCAGAATAAGGGTTCCACAAATAGAGAGGGTTGAAAGCCACCGGGTGTGAAATATGTGTCCAAAGCTTGTCTGGGGGGAGAGCAGGAGGGGGGCCCACCTGGGGTGTGGGTGGGCGGGGGGCGGACCCCCTGGGGTGCACAGCAGGTGCAAGGGCCGCCACTGAGGTGCGCCTGGGCGTGGAGATCTGGAACAGAGGCCCACACCTGCCAGCGTCTTCTCCCATTGTCTTTGATTTTCTAACTCTGCTCTAACCTGTTAGGAGAAAGCTTCCTATTTTTAGTTTTTCTTGTGTCCTTGGGTCATAAAGGACCATTTTCAAGGGTCTTTAATCTTTTGTCAAATTTTTACACAGATGTTAAAATACAGGTAAGTGGGTTAAGTTTTAGATGTGTTGCATTTATTCTCTTGGACGTAGGATAGAAAGATAAATGTTCCTTAATCTTTTTGTTTATTTCCTGATACAGAGATTACTGTCAAATGAAGAGGAGAAGAACAGAGCCATCATTCAGGAAGTTTGTTTCATGGTATCCTTTTCCTGGGACGAGAGCACGTGTGGCCACGTGGGGAGGCCCGCACCGAGCCGTGGCTGCCTGCTGCCACCAGGCCGCTCGCTTGCTCCTTTGGATGTGCTAAACCCGGTCCGCTTTCACTGGACCTGTCTGTCGAGTATTTGTAGGAGAAGGTTTTCTTCCTGCCCCTTTGGGAAATAGTAAGGGTTCGGTGGCTTTGGGAATGGAGGTGTTCTGACCTGAGAGGTCTCTGTGCGCACAGAGGGTTTGTTTCCTGCTCTCTGCCCTTCCGTCGGCCCTCGGTGAACGTGACGCGGCCCGCTGCTCCGCCTCTGCCAGGGCCCCTTGCCGGGCCTGGTCCTCGTCGGCCTGGTGTCCCTTCTGGTCAGCTGCCCCTGCAGTCCCTTCACCCTGCGCAGAGCACTCGGGCTGCCCGGTGTCTGTGCACGGCTCGTGGCTCCGTGGCGCTTTCTCGCTGGCTCTCCGCTCCGCCACCTCTTCTCCCTCCGCTGGGCTCGTGCCCGTTACTGTCAGAACCTGCTGTCTTTTCTCTCTCGAAGCTGTGTGTGCTGTGAGCCTGCTGGCTGCCTGAGCCCGCGGCTCTCGCCTTGCAGAGGTTTGGCAGACTCGTTCACGCCCCGTGGCCTCCCACACGCTGCACGTACCCTCTGTCTGCTGTCCCGCCTGGCCCGTGGTCAGGTGCGTGGTGGCGGTCTTCATCCCCACCCTCCCTCTCCTCCTGCCGCCTGCCTTTCTGGTCGCCCCCGCTGCTCTCTGTCTTTCTGCTCCAACGTGCTGGGGCTGTAAGGTAATTTCGATCAACGCTTTGACCCTAGTGTCTTAATATCATGTGTATATTTGTTTTTAAACGTGCAGACTTACGCATTCTCCTTTAACAAGACACCTGCAGAAAAAACTTTCTGGCCACCCCAATATTGTCCAGTTCTGTTCGGCAGCGTCCGTAGGGAAGGAGGAGTCGGACACGGGGCAGGCCGAGTTCCTGCTGCTCACCGAGCTCTGCAGAGGTGACGGTTCCTCGCCGTCTGGGCCACAGGCCTGTCACGTGGCCGAGTGGTCGGGTGTCGCACGTGGGGTGGGTGGGGTTGCGGCCTGGCCTCTGAGGGCACACGACCTACTAGGGTCAAGCACTCCCTGTGCTTTTAGACTCCTTAGTGCATTCACAGGCGGAGGAGGGACCTAGGTGCCTTCCAGAGAGTTCTAGGGGCAGTGAGTATCTGCGGATGGTGCCAAGGGAGCCCGGGCGTGCGGCGTGCCTGATTCCCCAGGCAGGGCTCCGTCTCTGCCCCGTGGAGGGTCAGGGCTCGTCCATTCGTGGAGCCTCTGACCTGTGGGTGAAGCAGCAGTGAGCCAGGCGGGTGCCTGCCCACCGGAGCTCACGGTCTCGAGGGGCGATGATGCCAGATGAGTTCCCGGAGAAGAGTGGAGGCGGGACTCGTGAGGCCGGGCGGGTGCGGGGGCCTGGCCAGGACGATCTGGAGCCAGAGGCGGGAGCCACCGCACACCGTCGGCGGGGTGCGCTTGCCCCTCAGCCACCACTGGCGCGTGCTGGGAGAGAAGAGGCCTCAGCCCCGCGGGCACGGCTGCCCCGCCAGGCGTTGTGCCCGCGGGAGGAGCACCGAGAGCAGGACTCGCAGAAGGAGACGGCGGGGCCGTGGGTGTCGTGGCTGGCGTGAGGGCAGAGGCGTTGAGCGCCACGTGGACAGGTGGCAGCGGCAGGGAGCCGGCGTGAGGGGACCGTCTGGGGCAGGGGTCCCTGTCCAGGTGCGGGCGAGGGAGGGTCCCAAGCGTGGGGTTTGCTCCACGTGCTCTTCCTCTCTGAGACTGGTTCCCACAGCAGGCGTCTTCTCGTGCGCCCGGCGCTTCCTCGTTCTCTCCTAAAGGCTCCGCAGGCCCCCGAGTCCGCCCCACGGCCCTCAGCCAGCACCCTCTTTGTGACGCATACCTTTTCTTGACCACACACGTCTGTGCATGGAACTGCCACATGGCCGGCGCGTGAGCCCGGCGATCCTGGGGTCGGGGTGGCAGGGGGCCGGTTGGGTTGTATGTGGGGGAGGGGGTGCCGTGTGGAATGTTGTGCCTTTTCAGAGCAGTTAGAATCTACTTCAGTTGAAAAAATCGTGTCTCTTGGCACTGCTGTGAGCAGGCACAGGGGTTCAGTGACTCATCCAGACAAAGCAAATAAATCCTAACCAAAGTCCACAGTGAGGGTTGGGTAGTCCCATGCGTCATGGAGGAAGGTGGCCAGGGAAAGGGTGTGCACACTCATGGGCTGAGCAGGGATGGCTCCCTGGAAGGTGATGTTGAAGGAGGGGGGAGAGGGAAACCATCCTAGCTGAGGGTGTGGCGTGTGCAAAGGTCCTGGGGTAGGGCAGAAAAGAGGCATGTGGCTAGAAGGGAGTCTGTCTGGGGATGTGGCAGGAGGTAGGGGCTGTGGGGTCGTAACAACCTTGCTTCTGCATTGAGGGGATGGGTCCCCCATGGTGCAGTGTGCCAGCGGCCTGAAGGAGGTAGAAGGCTGAGGCAGCCTGGGATTTGGAGCACGGGGGGAGCAGTGCAGGGCCCGGGGTGGGGTGGGGGGTGCTTTTGGAAGAGGCTCCGGGGAGAATGCCACAGGCAGGAACGGGATTATAGGGCAAGGTCCCGGGCATGTGGGGGAGTGTGGGTGGCTTGTAGAGGTGGGCGCTGGAGGTGTGAACACGGTGCTCCCCATGGGGTGGCCTGTGCTCACAGAGGAAGCCCTCAGGCCTGCATGGGAGGGGGTTGGCTGGCCCCACACGGGAGTTTCTGGGCTTCACTGTGCTGAGTCCAGGGAGGTGTCTCGGCCACAGAGACAGGGATGGCCAGGGAGGCCGGTGCCCGGGGCTGGGGTGCAGCCCGGTACCTCCTGCCTGTCCCCCGCTCCCCCCGGCCATGTGCAGTCTGTGCCTTTACTGGGATGTGGTGCTCCCAGTGCGTTTACTGGTGACCTGCTGCCTCCTGAGGAAGCAGGGCGGTCTCTTTGCTAGGCGTGGTTCAGAGGGTGAGGATGTGGCGCATACACATTTGGGGCCGTTCCCCTCGTGGCTGCTGCCTTGCGCCTGCTGCGTGGGGTGTGCGGCCTGTGGTGAATTCGGGGGCCGGCCCTTGTTGGGCGCGGCCGGGCAGGTGGTGTTCCCGTGGAGGCCCTGGCAGCTCGCTGCGTCTCTGGGGCGGTGTCTTCGCCTCACGTCCCCACGCAGGCCTCCCTGGGTGTCCAGGCCGAGTGGCAGATGCCTGCCCATGCGTGCTGCGGGGGGCTCTGGGGGCCGCCCAGGGTGGGTCTCACGTTTCTAGCTCTACGGTGACGTGGATTTAAATGTCTCTTTTAGGACAGCTGGTGGAGTTTTTAAAGAAAATTGAACCTAGAGGCCCGCTCTCCTGCGATACGGTTCTGAAGATCTTCTACCAGACATGCAGGGCCGTGCAGCACATGCACAGACAGAAGCCGCCCATCATCCACCGAGACCTCAAGGTACCGCCTGGCCTGTCGCAGGCCTGCACTGCCGCCCCCAGGCAGGAGTCCAGCTTGCTGCAGCCAAGTGCATGGGGCTTTTCCGGAGAAGAGGGATGTGGGAGCTTCTTAACATCAAACTGGGTTTCTGGAAGCTTCTCCCGGAAGCCGTGCCGAGCCCTCTCTCCATATCACTTAGCTTGCAGCCTCCTGCGGCCTGGGCCTGGGCTTCATGCCCCCTCCTTGGCCGTCATGCGCCCCTGCTGCCCTTTGGCTGAGGCTCCCTTCCTTCCACCCCCCCCGGGAGCCAGGAGGAAGCTGCCGGCCCTCAGGGTCGTCCGTGCCCTCGCCCAGCGGTCACGGGTCCAGCCGGGCCCCGCGGGGCTGTGTGCTCACATCACAGCTGCCCGCCTGCCGGGGACGAGGGCACCACGGTCCCCATTCTCCCTCTTCCTGGTGATTGATGCAGTAGACGGTTTTTGCTGTGTTTGTGGTCAGTGCCTTATCCTTCAGTTAATTTGTTGTTTTTTGCTTTTTTTTTCTGTTTTCACGTCCATCAGGTTGTCCTGTGGCGGGAGCTCTTGTCCTTATGGTGGTCTTTTTCGTGTTGTCTGTTCTGCAAGTACCTTCTCCTGGCTTATGGCCTAGTTCCTATTTCCCCTGTGGTGTCTTGGGGGAAGTCAAGACTTTGTGAAATCTGCCTGGCGTCACACCCTGACGCTGACTGCCTCTCGCGGGAGCAGTGGCCCCGCTGCCCTGCCTGCTGGCCCGGTCGGTCACGTCTTGTTCCGACCGTGGCAGGCTCTCCCGGTTTCCTTCCAGTGTGAGGCGTCTCTGACCTGGCTGGCCTGGGCCAGCGCCCCCTCTCCTCGTGGCCACGGCAGCGTTCTCCCGGGTGCCCTGGGAGGCGCTGGCACCCTGTCTGTGGAGCGGTGTCTCTGTTTAGAATTGACTTTAGGCGAGGCTGACCTTTTCCTTTTGTCCTTCAGCGCCTTCGGCAGGTGTACCCCCATTGCAGAGCGTGCGGTAGGGAACCACCCCCCAGAGGAGCTTACAGGGCTGCAGGGGTGTGTCTGGAGGGCGCCCGGGCTGTGCTGCCCCGCACACCAGCCGGGCCTGCCTCGGTTGACTGGGCAGCTCGTGGGTTTCCTCATGGCATCTAGACACGGTTCGTGGGTTAACGCACGTGCTTGCGTGTCCGTAGGGTTCCGTAGGGAAGGGAAGTCTAGAAGGCAAGGTTAGTAAGGGGTCGGCGCTTGTGAGCTTAGCCTCGGCTGGACATCCCATGTCTTCTCAGTGCCCTCTGTTTGCCCAGGGCTGGGATTCCCTGCAGGTATCTCTGTGGCTGGTCCGTGGACCTCACTGTGTGGTGCCCTGTGGAGGGGCAGGTGGGACACGGATGGCAGAGCCCATGGGGACACGTGTCCTTGATTTGCTCCTGTGCGTGGTTCCTTCCAAGCCTGTGGGCTGTGGAGTATAGCTCATGACTGACTGGCTGTTCTCTCGGCATTATGGTCTTAAGGTTCGTCCATCTCATGTGGCCCATCAGCTTCATGTGGGGACGCGTGTGCATGTGCACTCTGTGCATACCTGCTTCGTCTGTGCTTTGGCCTGTGGATGCTTGCACCTTCTGCTGGAAGTTCCCACCAGCGGTGCACGGAGGCCCCTGTGCCCACACTTTGCTACGTGACCCAGGTCATGTGGATGTGGCTTATGTGTTCCTAGTCGGATTTTCCTTCCATTAACGAAGTCAAGATCTTTTCAGGCATGTTGCAGTTTGGATTTTCTCTGTGGAGGCACCTGGGGAAGGGTCCCTCTTCCTTGGGCTTCTTGGGCCCTGTGCTGGTCATGCCGTGGCCTGCACCACGGGCTTCTTGGGCCCTGTGCTGGCCATGCCGTGGCCTGCACCGTGGGCTCCTTGGGGCCCTGTGCTGGCCATGCCGTGGCCTGCACTGTGGGTATCTTGGGGCCTGTGCTGGTCATGCTGTGGCCTACACCGTGGGTTTTTTTTTCAGGGCGTGTGCTGGTCACGCCGTGGCCTACACCGTGGGCTTTTTTTCAGGGCGTGTGCTGGTCACCTGTGGCCTGCATCATCACCCCCTGTGTGGTGTCTCCGAGGGGATGCTCTGTGTTTGAAGTGGAGCTTCTGTGTCGAGCCCTGTGCTGGGCTCCGTGCTGATCGTGAAGCCTAAGATTCTTCCTCTCCTTCTCTCTCTCTCCCTGCCCTTCCCCTCTCTCATGCCCCCTCCCCCCACTCGCATGCTTGTGCACTTGTTTTTTCTTTAAAATAAGAAAAAAAATATTTAAAATTGTAGTTTTCTGTACAGGAGGTGTTTTGTGTATCTTTTGTTCAATTTTTTCCTAGGTTCTTGATATATTTGATAATTTTGAGACAGTACGTTGATTTTTTTGTTTTTTTAACTGACTTATTATTATTATTTAATATTTTTATTTATTTCTAGGAGAGAGAGAGACAGCGTGAGCAGGGGAGGGTCAGAGAGAGAGAGAGGGAAACGCAGACTCTGAAACAGGCTCCAGGCTCTGAGCTGGCAGTCAGCACAGAGCCCGACGCGGGGCTCGAACCCACGAACCGCGAGATCATGACCTAAGCGAAAGTCGGACGCTCAACCGACTAAGCCACCCAGGCGCCCCTAACTGACTTATTATTTAAAAAAGGTTTTTTTACTGTTTGTTTATTTTTGAGACAGAGCATGAGTAGAAGGGGCAGAGAGAGAGGGAGACAGAATCTGAAGCAGCTCCAGGCTCTGAGCTGTCAGCACAGAACCTGATGCGGGGCTCAAACTCACGAATCGTGAGATTATGACCTGAGTGGAAGTCGGACGCTTACCTGAGCCACCCAGGAGCCCCATTAACTAATTTTTTTTAAAATTTTTTATAGTTTATTTTTTATTTGAGAGACAGAGCATGAGTGGGGGAGGGGCAGAGAGAGAGGGAGACACAGGATCTGAAACAGGCTCCAGGGTCTGAGTTGCCAGCACAGAGCCTGATGCGGGACTTGAACCCACGAACCACGAGATCTGACCTGAGTGGAAGTCAGACGCTTACCTGAGCCACCCAGGAGCCCCATTAACTGACTTTTTAAATTTAATTTTTTTCTTGAGAGAGTGTGTGGAAGTGGGGGAGGGGCAGAGAGGTGGGAACAGAGGATCTGAAGTGGGCTCTGTGCTGACAGCAGAGAGCTTGATGTGGGGCTTGAACTCAAACCATGAGATCATGCTGAGCCAAAGTCAGATGCTTAACTGACTGAGCCTCTAGGCGCCCCTTAACTGACTTTTACAAAGGCTTTTCTGTGTTTCTGTATTGATTGGGGTTGTCTTAGATTTATGGTTGATTTTAACTTTATTTTTTGAGTTCCCCGTTTTCAAATGTACTCCTACTGGTTTTGATCAGAGAGAAGTTAAGATGCTATTTCTTCCCCTTTGCGGGAGAAGGGCACTTCCCAGGCCTGGGTCTCTGTGCCCAAGTCCATAACGACTGTCTTCTGGAATTCTGCAGGTGGAGAACTTGTTGCTCAGTAACCAGGGGACCATCAAGCTGTGTGACTTTGGCAGTGCCACGACCATATCGCATTACCCTGACTATAGCTGGAGTGCCCAGAGGCGGGCCCTGGTTGAAGAAGAGGTGAGCAGCGCGGTGCCTGGCACCCTTCGTGGTCTGCCCAGCCTGGGTCCCCGCGGCTGTGCAGTATGCCCCATACCAGACCCCGGCATGCACCTCCCAGGCTCACGCGTGAGCCAGTAGACGCTGCGTTTGGGGGTTAACTGTGCGTCTCCGTCACTCACCTTGTCCCAAACCTTCTTACGGCTTTTTTAAATGGCGTTTCTTGGTATTGTGATAAAAAACATGCAGCGTAAAATTTACCATCTCATTTAATTTAACCATTTTTAAGTGCACGTTCCAGGGGCATTGAGTACCTCTGTCGTTGGTCAGCCATTCCCACTGTCCATCCACAGAACTTTCTCACCATCCCAAATGTGGTTGTTTAAAAAAAAAAATCACTTAAAAATCTCCCTCAAGGGCTCCCACAGGAGACCCCACGGGAGATTGGTAGGTGTGTTCTGAGCACGCATGGGTAGCAGGCAGCACGGAGCAGGACAGAGCTCGCGCACACGTGGCAGTGCGGCCTGCGGGAGGGGCCGAGGGGCGCTTTTGCGCGGCCTCCTCCGACACCCCGAGCTCCACACTCAGCAGGCGTGCTGTTCTCCTGGTGGCTGGTACTCAGGTCGACAGCTTACAGAAACTGCACGAACCAAATGCAGGAGATGGAGGCCGCAAGGGATGGTTGGGGAGGGGAGGTGCTGGAGCTATGCTCTTCAGGGGACGCCACGGAGGCCTGTCCTGAAGGAGCGGGGGACCGGATGAGCTGGCGGGGCACCTCCTTTCTGTGCTGGGGTCTGTCCCAGGTGCTCCTCACCTGCTGGCTGTTCCGAGGATGGACTGTGCTCCGTTACTAGATCAGATGCGCGCCCAGTCACCCCAGTCCAGCGTGTTGCTGCTTCTGTGTGAGAGCCTCCGCAAGGAGGTCATAACGAATGCATACATTAGATGCTCGGCCAGCAGAACGTAATTGGCGTAGCAGCGTGGGGAGGGGCCCCTCGGTCCTGTGTGGTCAGTGGTTGTTTTTGTCACGGCCTCATGGGCTCTGAGTCCTGTCCCCTTTCCGTGGTTTCAGTAGGTCCTTGGAGGTGTGTGACCACCCACCGTGTCTCCCGCACACCTGTTCATTGGGTGGTGGCTGCCTCCGTCTTCCAGTGCTCTGCTTTCCCACCCGTCTCCTCCAACCTCCACTGTTTGCCCTGGTGGCACGCGCCTCACGGCCCCGGCAGGAGCCCCCCGCCCCGTGTGCTTATTCTTCATCAGAATTCGTGGGCGCCATCTTTGTCACAGTTCGTGGTGTGCCCTCCAGTGCCCCGGCTTTGCTTCCCAGCAGGCCCGCGCTCTCTGACAGGCGCCCGTCGTTTTGGAGCCCTGTCCGCCTGCCTGGAGGACGTTCTGGGCTCAGCAGGTGCCGCCCTGCCAGCCCTGCTGTGTGTGTTCCTTCAGGAACACAGGAACAGGCGTGTGCTCCTGGGCGGGCGCGCGCGTGTGTGTGTGTGCGCCGCACGCCGCCACGCTGGTCGGCCTGGTGGGCTTCCTGCCCCCACCCCACGTCTGGGTGTCCCTCTCTCCTGGTGGGGGCCCCGCGGCATCGTCCTGTGCGCGTGCACTCCACTCCGCTGCCCGTCCAAGAGCCCATGTCCCCAGAGGGCATGAACGTCCCAGAGGAACTCGGTGGATTTGTGGCCTTGCGTGCCCCTCCCCCTGATCCACAGCCCAGACCAGGCATGTGCTCTCAGATGCCGTGTTGACAAGTCCCTGGATCTGTGTTCTTTCCTTCTGCGTGGCTCAGCTACTCACTTGATTATATCTTAGTTTTTACTTATTAGACCTGCCTTTTTGCGCAGCCGCAGGTTTCCAGGAGAGTTGAGGTGGAAGCCACGCCCTGTGTTTCTCCTGCGGGGATGGGCCTGTGGATGCACATTTTGTCACGGCCTCATGGGCTCTGAGTCCTGCCCCCCTTCGGTGACTTCCCAGCTCCCCCGCCCTCACGCTCCACACACTCTCCTGGCTTCTGTTTGCCTTTCGTACTTCGTGGTCTGTCCTGGGTCAGGGCACATGGGTCCCCCCGGGGTGCCACCCGGTTCCCTATGGTCAGGCCGTCGTGGCCTGACAGTGGCCCGCACGTGCGTTCTCGTGTTTCTTCCGGGTGTCAGCCTGGAAGCGCAGTTGGGGGCGGGGGGGTCTGTGAATAAATCCAGCTGATAGAGCAGGGCTTTTCCCAGAAGTTCATCATACGCAACACAGTGCGGAATCCTAAGTGTGCGGCTTGGTGGCTTCTCCCTTGTGGATGCCCCTGTTGCCCCACACCTGGGCTGCAGCGGTGCCCCCAGCTTCACTTCTTCTCGGCATCCTGGGCGAGTGGGCCTGAGTGCAGGTCTTGCACGCCTCCCGTGCGCCCCTCCCGTGGCCTCTCCAGAGGGTTGCCCTTGAGTAGCACCTTCAGGTAGAGAACAGCTTGTCACACTCACCGTGTGTGTGTGTTTCCTTCTCTGGCTGAGGTCGTGGCACTGGAATCTGTAGCCCTGTGGCCGGTGTTCGTGTCTGCCATGCAAGGAGACGCACACCGTGGGCGCGTGGCTCTCCCCTGTGCTGTGCTGCCAGCCTCTCCGTGGTCCCGTGTCGCGCCCTGTGTACGCGGTCTCAGGGTTTTCTTTGTGAAAACCTGAACTAACCAGGCAATTTGGTTTAGTTCTCTTCCATTGGAGAAGGTTCTTGGTCCACAAGGTTCCCTCAGGAAGCTTCCTTCAGAACAGCACTTCCTCTCACGGACACGAGTGACCCAGCTCACAGCTCTGGACAGACTTCCTGTGGGTGAGACCTGCTTCTCCTCAGACCCACATGAGCTAGGCTGCCCGCAGTGAACACTGGGCGTGCGTGGCTGCGTCAGGAGCACCAGAGGCGCGGGGACGTCACCGGGCCACGGCGCTCCGGGGCTGCGCGGCACGGGGGGCGAGGAGGGAGGCGAGCAGCCTGCCGTCTCTGTGGGACGCAGTGGGGTGTCAGTGAATGTCCTGCAGGCTGTTTGGGGAAGCGGCACGGCATCGACGCCAAAGGAGTAGTGCTCGCGTGTGGCCTTGCTCTTGAGGCGCCTGTGTCTGTTCTTCAGATCACCAGGAACACGACACCCATGTACAGGACGCCAGAGATCGTGGACTTGTACTCCAACTTCCCCATCGGCGAGAAGCAAGACATCTGGGTGAGGCGGCGCGGCCGCGGTACCCGGGCAGCCCTGCCCCCGGGCCCTCTGGCTGCCCTTCTTTCTTCTCCTTCCTTTTTCACAAGAACCACAGTGACGGCCATTAGTGGACATGAACAGAGTAGAAGTTGGGTGGGGTGTCCGCGTGCGGCCAAGCTCCAGGGGTGGGACCTCGTGCCTGGGACAGGTCGGCCGCCTGCAGGCCTGGGCCTGAGCCCCCTGCTCAGAGCTGGAGGTGCGGGGGGCCCGTGTGGCCTGGCTGACCGCCCCAGCCTTGGGTCTTTTGGCTGGTCCAGCCGTGCCCAGAGCGAGGGCCCCGGCGCCAGGCGACCCTGCTCCCTTCACCTTTCTGAAACCCTGTGGCAGTTCTGTGGGGTGAAGCGCCCCTTCAGGGGTCCGCCGACCCCTTCGTCCAGCATCAGGGTGTGGGACTTGGGGAGAGAGAGCAGGGACAGCCCCACACCTCCTAGGCTGCTTCCGGGGCCGGTCTCCACCCTCAGCAGAGGTGGCACTAATAGAGGTCTAACACGTGTGAATCGGTGGGATTTGCACGCTAGAGCCTTTGGCAGCCTGTGGCGTCCGACGCGCATTGCGTGTCTCCTCTCCAGACCGTGGTCCACCCCAGGCAGGTGCCCCTGAGCACATCTCGGCCGGGGACACGTGCGCACACAGCGTTTGACGGAAGACTGACATTAGGTGCTGAGGGCTTGGTCTCCCCTGGGCCCAGAGCGCCCTGTCAGTCTGAGAGACGTGTGTGCTGGGAAGGGCCGTTCTGTGCAGACACCACAGGACCCGTGGACGGGCTCCCTGCATTTCTGCCACTGGGTCCCAAGTGCCCGGATGTGGGCACTTTTCCTTTTTTTTTTTTTTTAAATGTTTTATTTATTTCTAGGAGAGAGAGAGAGAGACAGCGCGAGCAGGGGAGGGTCAGAGAGAGAGGGAGACACAGACTCCGAAATAGGCTCCAGGCTCTGAGCTGGCAGTCAGCACAGAGCCCGACACGGGGCTCGAACCCATGAACCGCGAGATCATGACCTGAGCGAAAGTCGGACGCTTAACCGACTAAGCCACCCAGGCGCCCCATGCACTTTTCCTTTTGAAGCAGCCTTTTGCTGAGAAAAGTAGATTGTTGTTTGTTCCTTCCTCAGACCTCCACAGTTTGTGCCTGATGAGGGTAGAGAGCGGGCTGGGTGTGCCTAGAACTCAGACCAGGGTGTGGCTCCAGCTCCTTGACCTGTGGGACTCCTCCACCCACCCCTCAGCCCCCCTCAGCCCCCACCCCCCTCAGCTCCCCACCCTCTCAGCTCCCTTTCCCTCCTCAGCCCCCTCCCTCCAGCCCCCTCCCCCCTCAGCTCCCTCCCCTTCAGCCCCCTCCCCTCAGTCCCCTCAGCCCCTCTCCTCTCAGCTCCCCACCCTCTAAGCCCTCACCACTCCTCCCTGCCCTCCCACAGGCCCTGGGCTGTATCTTGTATCTGCTGTGCTTCCGGCAACACCCTTTTGAAGATGGAGCAAAGCTTCGAATAGTCAACGGGAAGTTCTCCATCCCCTCTGACGACACCCAGTACTCTGTGTTCCACGACCTCATCCGTAAGTCCTGCCCCGGCCGTCCCCTGCCCCTCATGGCTGTGTGACCTTTTCCCAGCGCTCGGCCCCCTTGTGAGTTCTCGGGGCTTTGAATGGCTGGTTCTGGTAACTTTGTGCCATTGTAGCTGTGGCTCTCTATGTCGTGTTTCATTCTCTCGCTTGTAAAACCGGTGTTGTAAGTGAGGGGCCTCTGGGGTCCGTGATCTGTGGGAGAGTGGGCGCTGCTGACCCCAGACCGTGGCCTGAGCTTGCCTGCCTCTGCCCTAGGCGCCACGCTGAAGGTCAACCCCGAGGAGCGGCTGTCCATCACGGAAGTGGTCAACCAGCTCCAGGAGATCGCGGCCGCCAGGAACGTGAACCCCAAGTCGCCCATCACTGAGGTGGGGGCCTTGCCGGGTGCTGTCAGGACGTTCCTGCGAGAGGCCCCACCTGCTCTAGGGCAAGAGACATGACTCCCGAGGGGGCTCCCGAGTGCCACGGAGCCTCCACAGGCCAGGGTGACGAAGCGCCCTGGGCGATCTTGCCACCCGACCACAGCAGCCGGGGGAGTAAACCGGGCCTGGGGTTTGGTGGCTGGTGCTCGGCGCTTCCCTCGTGGGCTTGTTCCCCGTGCCCGGGGGCCAGGGCAGGAGGCAGAGATGAGGACCTGCGGTGTCAGGCCGTCCCACCGGAGTGAGGAAGAGGAGGCCATGGGAGGGCGTGGGGGGTGGGGGAGCAGCGGGTCTGGTTCAGAGGGAGACTGTGAGCAGTCTAGCGCTAAAGCGGGTCAGCCCGGGGTGCCCATGTGGCCCTTCAGAAGATGTGTGCTGGTCCCCATGGGTGAGCAGAGGGCCAGGCGGCGTGGGGAGGCCTGCCTGCGTGCATGCCTCTGGCAGTTCCTGGGGCCAGGCAGAGGTGCTGCTGGGCGGGCGTGGCCCCCGTGCGTCTGCTTACTGGTGCTCTGGGACCTGTGTCCCGTGTGTGCAAACATTAAACCCCTCTGTAGGGGCTGAGCATGCAGTGAGGCAGTCCCCACGAGGAGGCAGCTCGCCACACACGGCCGTGCGCCACAGACAGAGCCTCCTGAGAGGCGGATCAGGAGTTAAGTCTGAAACTTAAGAGTGGAGGCCCCTGAAACGTCGCGCTGTGGTGTTAAATAGGACGCTGTGAGAACGAACTTAAGAGAAAAACAAAAAAACCCAAAAAAAACCCCCAAGTATCTATCTGTGCTTAATGACACAGCCTCAGAGATACCGAGTAGCATTTGTCAGGGTTTTGGGAGTCCTGGGAGGCATCATTCGGGTCACAGCGGGAGGTGTTCTGTTTCTTCCAGAAATTGATAAAGCAAGTAGAGTATTAGTGAAGAGGAGACAGACGTGGCCGATCTAACAGACTTGTGTTGCGTGCCACTTAGTGTGTGTTATTTTCAGGAACCCGTAGGATGGTTGTGTTGATTACCTACTGGGTCACTAAAAAAGACAAGATTTCATCACATTCAGCAGAAACAATAGCACATGTACTTTCTTTCTCAAGTTTAATGTAGTAAAACTCTAACTTGATGGTAACATTTTGTAAAGCTTCACCAAAAACCCTAACGTGCACTACTGCGTAACTTATAAAATGAGTAAGCCTGGAAAGTACATCTTCCCTGAAGCTGAGGAGGGCTGAGGCCGGCCCCCGAGGGGACTGGGCAGGAGGCCTGGGCTGTGCATCTTGTCTGCAGGCCGCAAGCATCACTTAGAGGCTCCAGCCCACACTGGCCCCGGGCTCGGCTCATGAAAGGGCCTCTCTGCGCACAGCCCACTGCCCGCTTCTGTGGCAGCCAGAGGGCTCAAGCCGGCTGAGTCTGGGTGGGGCTCTGCACCCGAGGGTCTGCCATTCGCACACTCCATCTGCCCCGTGTTGCTGTGGAGCGTGGCGTGCGGTGGGCAGGCAGTGGGCCCCCGCAGTCTGGTTCACGGCTGCCCCCCTGGGTCAGGAGGCGCGTGCCTGAGCATGTCAGCCTCCAGAGCAGCACGTAAGCAGGTCACTCATCGGTGCCGTCTGCCTCTGGTCCATGTGGGCTGTTCAGAGTCCAGGGAGTTCCTGCCTTGGACTTTACAGTAAGTCGCGTAGAGAGCTCGGTTAATTGGCAGCCAACATGCCTGGGGCCCAGGGCACTGTGTGCTAGTGTCTGAAGGTTTTCTGAACCATGGCTCTGGCTTCTGGAATTGATTATTCGGATTTGAAATCGTTGCAGCTCCTGGAGCAGAACGGGGGCTATGGGAACGCTGTCCCGTCCCGAGGGCCTCCCCACCCAGGGGGCTCCAGCAGCGGTGGCTACAGCGGAGGTGAGTGCCCACTGCCTTGTGCCCTCCGTGTGCCCCTGAGGTTACCATGCTTCCGCCTTGCAGGGCACCTGGCAGCAAGAGACAGGCTCCGAGTTCAGGGTCCCCAGGACCACCCTAAGGTTCAGATTTCCTGGAACTGCCAGGACTCATTGGAACTGAAACACTCAGGGCCACAGGGGACTGGTGAAGAGGCGTGAGTGTCAGCTGTCCTCTCCCAGTGACATCAGGGCAGTACTGGCCCTCTGTAGCATGGAGTGACAGCCGGCCATGGCCGCACGGGCACCACCACCCACCCGCATGGCTGGCTCGGTCTCCCGCCCCTCCATAAATCCCTTGGCGTGTAGACGAAGGCACGCCTTGAAGGGCAGACCGTGACCAGAAGGAAAGTACATTAGAACGAGGGTGTGGGAAATAGAGTAGTCATGGTAGGGCCTGGGGGGCTGGAGGGCCCCGAGTGGGGTCTCACATAGAGGTGGCACAGGGTCAGCTCTGGCAGCAGTGGCCGTGAGGCTGGCAGCCTTCCTCACAGCTCAGGTCACGCGCGGTTCGCAATCTCTGCTCCCCTCGGCCAGCGTGTCGGGATGCCAGCAATGGCATGACTGTCCCCACAGTAGTCCTCGGCCTGAGCTCTGTGTGGCTGTGCCTTGGAAAGTCTGGAAGGCCATTCCAGGATGTGCTTCTCTGTCACGTGCTCCAGTGCTCATCCCCCACCTCTCACTGGGGTGTGGAGTCCTGGGTCCTTCATCTCTGCCTGCCCAGCATGCCCCATGCCCTGGGCATTCTGTGTCCGTGCATGGTGGGCCCTGGACGCCTCCCTGAGTGTCCCGTGTGTGGGGCTGCCTCATCTGCCAAGCGGGAGGGGGTGGGTTCTCAAGGCTCGGAGAGAAGACCGTGCCGCACATGCGCTCACACCGCACGAGTGGTGGTGCCTGGCCAGGACTGGGCCGGATGCTACCTGGTGACGGACCCATAGAAACCGCATACGTGGGTCATGTTGTCCAGCCGTCTGAGAGTGGCCAGCACCTTATCCACCTTGTCCTGGCTGTGGGCCGGCCATCTGGCAGCTGGTGCTGCAGCTTTAGGCACAGAGCTGCAAGCAAGGTCCCCATGGCCCAGATGCAGTTGCCGATAGTGCCTTTCTCTTCACATGTCTCCCACCTGAGGCCCTTTGATGACCCCACCCTTGAGCCCCTGGGGTTTCAGGCACTGCCTTCTGCTGCCGATCTATTCACATCCAGGCGACGGTGTCCTGCAGGTGCCTGTTTGGAGCTATGGCCAGGAGGCTGGGCTCCATGCTAACAGTCCTGCCCCTGCCAAAGGTAGAATTCTGCCCCAGGCGTGCCCAAGGTCCAGCTGTGTGGCCTTTCTGTTTCCTGGCGTGGGGTGACCAGGCCTCCCGGCTTCTCCCACCTGCATGGCCCACCTGTGTTCTCCTCGCCCATCCTTCCCCACCCTTCCCTCCACGTGTCTGTGGCATCCATGTCCCCGCGCTGCCCCGCGTTCTGCCCTGGGGACAGAGCAGCTGGCTGGGCACTTTGTGGATGCTGGGCAGGGTGGGGCTTCCCGCCAGGCTCCAGCAGCAGTTGGCCAGTTTCATCCCTAGGCCTAGATAATGTGCGCTGACAGTTGGTCAGGATTGACAGGAAGCCGGGTTCCCTGCCGGTTCTGGTTCTCAGCTCTCCGGTCTCCAGAGGAGCCCCACAGCCCCGCCTCCAGGCCTCAGGCCCTGCTCTGACCTGAGCCAACCTGTCTCTTCCAGGCCTGGCGCTTGCCGAATACGACCAGCCCTATGGTGGGCTCCTGGACATCCTGCGGGGGGGGACAGAGCGCCTCTTCACAAACATCAAGGACACCTCCTCCAAGGTCATCCAGTCTGTTGCCAAGTGAGTGTGGGCACGTGGGCGTGGCTTCTAGGTGACAGCATGTGGTTTCTGCATAGTAGGGATTTGCCGACCTTTGGCCTCTGCCTCCAACCTGGCAGGACCGGCACTTGAGGCTGTTGGCGAGCGTGTGATGTCCCGTCCGCACCGGCTCTGCCGTCGGCCCCATGGACCCAGTGGGGGGTGCACCGTCTAAGGGGGTGCCTTGGCCGCCTGTTCCCACTCCTGCCGTGGAGTGTGCTTGGCGGAAAAGTGGGCCACATGGGAGCACCTGAAGCCACGGGTGCTGCCACTCTCACCCCCAGGGGGCTCTTTTCCACGCAGAGCCTGAGCCGCCAGCCTCAGTGCCTCCCTTGCATCACAGCGGTGCCCCTCGCTCATGTGGTGTCTTCTCCATGGTGTAGAGAAGGGGGGCGGTGGTGGGGCCCAGGACCCCTCACGACTGCAGACCCACTGAGTGAAAATGTTGAATCACTCGGGCCACTTGGGTTTGAGCGTGTGGGTGAATAAAGTCACTGCGAGCAGGTTGTTGAGGGGAGCACACCTCTGCCCGGTCGGGGGCTACCCTGTCGTCCTGGACACTGGCCCGAGCTCCTGTGGCCGCACACACTGCGTTTGCCAGGTGCTCTCTCTGGAGACATCTCGGCTGACTCGGGAGCGCTGTGGGAGCGCCAGGGCCACGTCTCCAGCACGTCCCCCACCCCCACCCCCCGGGCCGGCTCAGGGACGTCAGCGTCCACGGGAGACTCTGCTTCTCTGTTCCGAAGGTGGCAGAATGGTCCACAGGAACTGCTTCTCAGGCCAGGGATCAGGACCCTTGTTCTCTGTGATCCCCACGTGTCCCCGATTGTGTGGAGGCTCCTCGGCTTTGCTTCCCTGTTCCTTTGTACACACGCTGGTGACAACAGGCACTTACGCACGTGTCGCATGAGCATGCACACACTTGTGTGTTTCCTGTGTGAGCATTGTGTTATCCACTGACCTGCATAGCGCTGTGTACGCTCTCTGGTGTGACTTTACGTAACCAGAAGAAACTGATTTCCACCGGGTGTCTCACCAGACAGGCCCCAGGTCACGCCTTGTCGGCTCCGTGTCTGTCCCCAGGGACAGTTGGGAGCAGGCGGGTCGCTCTGGCCCACATTCTGTTAGGGGGGCCTGGACAGGACAGGTGGGCCACCTGTGGGCCCTCAGGCTCACCTGCCATCTGCACATGCCTTTCTACCCCTGCTCTGATGAGGGCGACCTGGCGCCGCTGCAGCATCAGCAAGGCGGGCGGCAGGTCACGTGTCCTGGCACGTGATGTTGTGGAGGTCTCGGGCTGGGCTCTGGAGCTTTAGCCCCTTGACGATGATGAGCAGGAGATTCTGGAACATGGAAGGAGCTACTCAGCCCTGCTCTCAGATAATGCACCCCAACTATGTGGAAACCCCCTTTCTCACTGGGTCTCTGAGGCCTGAGGCATGTCCAGCATGACCTCTCAGCCAGGAGCAGGGAGAGCAGACGACGGGCCTTGGCTGCCCGCTTCTAGGGAGGTGCCTGTGGCCTCCTGTGTGGCTGAGATGCTGGCGCCCTGAGAGGCAGGGGCTGGGAGGCTGTGCAGGGGGCGGGAGGGAGGGCTTGATGCTGCATGTTGTTCACACTCTTGAGAGCAGTTTTGAGAAACAAGGGAATGTAAAATTGTTGCTTGTGAGCTTTTTTTTAACTTTTTAAAATTTTGAGAGCAAGTGTGTGAGCAGGGGAGGGGCAGAGAGAGGGAGAGCACCCCAGGCAGGCTCCCCCATCACTGCAGAGCCCCACATGGGGCTTGAACACATGAACTGTGAGATCGTGACTTCAGCCAAAATCAAGAGTTGGATGCTCAACCGACTGCACTCCCCAGGCGCCTCTGTTGCTTGTTAGGGCAGAGATGGTGGTGGTTTGTGTCTGGGTTTAGCTGTTGTTGTGACTGACCCTGGATTTGTGCAATTATCTCACACGCCTGAGTGGAATGGTAACATAAAGAAATACCCCAACAGCGCACCTCTGGCCGGCAGCACAAGCAGAATGTGATCTGTGACTGGGCAGTGGTGGCCTGGGGATGCTAGTGCATGTGCCTCAGGGCAGGGTCGCTCTAGTCTGGGACATCCCAGGGTGACAACGAAATCCAAGTGTGGACGAGGATAAAACAAGACGTCGCCCGGTGTCCTCAGGATCGAAAGTTTTGAGAACGAGACCGAGGATATGTGTCAGGGTCCCGGGACCACCCCCAGGGTGGGGGGTTTGCTGGAGAACACCCAGGACCTGGCATAGAGCTGTCCTTACAGCTGGGATTTACCTGAGATAGGACGCAGGTTGGCATCAGGAGAAGGCTCGTGGCAGAGTGAGGGAGCCAGGCAGGGCTCCCCGAGTCCTCGCCCCCTGGAGCCCATGGGTTGCTCTTGATTCCCCACCCGAGCCGCTGCAGCATGGCCTAAGGGTCAGTGCCCAGGCTATGGGTCGCGGCTGCTTGCAGGCACCCCTGCCGGGCATGTACCGGCCTCCAGACTATAGGGAAGCAGGTGTGAGCAGCAGGTGTACACATCTTGGTGCAAGCAGTTGGCACAGTGAGGAGCCTTCTGAGATGGCAGCAGGCCTCTGGTGGTGAGCAGTTCGGCCCGTGTGACTGTTTTTTGTCTGGACCCCGAACATCTCCGATACGGACAGGCTTGGGAGTTTGCAGTGCAGTGGACAAACCCAAGGCCGAGAGGACCGGCCGTCTGTCCAGCCAGCACGTGAACAGCCAGAGCGTCGGACGAGGGAAAGGCAGAAGACCCCAGTCCCAGCCCTTTCCTGAGATGTGACCAGCAGCGGTGACGTCCGTGTGTGTGACCACGAGAGCCCAGCAGCCGTGCTCTGCCCCCCGCCGGCCCGCTGGCTGTGTTCAGCAAAGGAGTCCTCCACATGGGGTCCTCTGGGGTCTGTGGTCAGCGTGCCACAGGAGGGCCCAGTGTAGGTGGCACTGGTCACTTACTGACTCTCCAGGGCCACTGAGCAGTCCTTCTCGGGAGCAGCCAGAGCCCTTTCCAGGGGCGTGTGGACCCAGGAGTCCTGGGAGGCCCATCCCTGGAGGAGGGCCTTCCCTGTGCACACACACCCAGCACACGCAGCCACTGTGCGCTCACAGCCACCCCACAGCTGCCCATGGCCACTCCGTGTCCTGGGGGCCAGGGGCCTGGGCCTGTGTCTGTGGCCCCTCACTTCTTCCTCGGGAGTTTCAGGTACACACCTTCCATGTGCACACACCTTCCATGTGCACACACCCCTTGCCTGCATCCTGGATCACAGCCGCCTCTGACCAGGAGCCCTGACTAAGCAACTTCGCACCACACACTGGGTCGCATAGCCTGGGCCGGCCCCCCCAGCATCAGGTGCCCAGGTCCGAGTGTGTGTGTGGCCTGCGGGCTTGTGGACGTGCACATCTGCCTTAGCGTGTTTCTCTTCCTATGACCTGCCTGGTTTGAGTTTTTGTTTTACTTATATCGTGTGTTCTTTCTTTTAATATTTCTTATTTTGAGGGAGAGAGAGAGCACACGTGTTGGGGGGGGGGGGTGGACAAAGAGAGGGAGAGAGAGAATCCCAAGTAGGCTCCACACTGTTGGTGCAGAGCTCGACTTCGGCCTCGATCCCACAAACCACGAGATCATGACCTGAGCCGAAATCAAGAGTCAGACTCTCAATCAACTGAGCCATCCAGGAGCCCCTGCACTGTATGTCCTATGTACTGATTCTTCGTGTGATCAAAGTAAACACGACGAACGTTTGTCTGTTGCTCTCTGACTTGTCCTGCAGTGGTTTTGAGTTAAAGTGCAGGGGCCCGTACTTGCCTTAGGTCTCGTTGGCACTTTTGTTCAGGAAGGACCTTCATAGCCCAGGTTTTGAGCACATTTTAAGTATGTTTTAAGACACACGTTTAAATGTGTTACAAATGTACTTGTTAGTGGTTTTATTGTACGTTTGGGTCTTTAATCCATTCGGACCTTACTTTTGGGATTTTTCTCGCCCCAGTCTCCCCCATCAAGAGCCGCCCCTCTGCTGATGGCCAGCAAGACAGCATTCCAGTGCCTTCTCCAGGGGCCCTTCCCCCGTCCCACACTCCATGACCCCATACCTTCCCTGAGCACCCTTCTGCCCTGCTCAGCGCCCGTCCTCAGTCTCTACAGCTCCCAAGCCCCGTTTGGTGGGCCCACCCTCTTTTTACTGCCTGCCCAAGAACATTGGCTATTCTCACAATTCAGTTTCTTCAAATGAATTGTAGAGTAAACTTGTCTCGTTGCACGCAGGGCCACTTAGGGTGTTGTATTTTATCCATTTCATAAGTGTTTCAGGGGCAGCCCCTGATCCAAGAGCTCCGACCCTGCCCTCCTGGATGTCTGCCGGCTGCTGTCAGACCGAGGGAGGCTGGGCAGCAGGCGTGTGGTGCAGCAAGCCTGCACCAGCCTGCGTGGGCTGCTCTGGGCCCTGTTGCCCCTGGAGCCCACGGGACCAGCTCTCCTGCCCAGGCTGCATTGTATAGGAAAGCGCCCTGTGCTGCTCCGCTTAGCTGAGTCTGATGCAGGCTGTGAAGTTAGATCTGAGTAAGTGGAGAAATACACCATGTTTTTATTGGGGAGAGATACATTTTTTTAATGTTTGTTTATTTTAAGAGAGTGCATGCACATGCTCCTGAGTGGGGGAGGGGGAGAGGGAGAATCCCAGGCAGGCTCTGCGTTGTCAGCACAGAACTCAACCTGGGGCTCGATCCCACAAACCATGAGGTGATAACTTGAGCTGGAATCAAGTCAGTGCTCAACTAACTGAGCCTCCCAGGTGCCCCTGAGAGGGTTGTTGTTTTTTAATGTTTTCTAATGTTTATTTTTGAGAGAGACAGAGCACAAGCCCGGGGAGGGGCAGAGAGAGAGACACACAGAATCTGAAGCAGCTCCAGGCTCCAGGCTCTGAGCTGTCAGCACTGCGCCTGAGGCAGGGCTCGAACCCACAGACTGTGAGATCATGACCTGAGCTCAACTGACAGCCACCCAGGTGCTCCGAGAGAGTTAATTTTTAGATGGTATCACTCAGTCTGTAAATTCATTGCAATATAAATAAAAATTCTGATGTTTTTACAGATTTTGATCTTAAAGTTCATATACAAGTTAGCTAGAATTGCCAGCAGTATTTTTAAAGAATAAGAATAGGGTACAAACCTAGTCTGTGTCACTTTTCTCCAAACATGAGTTCCTTACTGGTGTAGGTGAAGTGATCAGACTAATGAATGGCGCCCAGTCATGTGGCCTCACATAACTGACGAAACTAGAAGTCTAGAAGAAGGTCACGGGGTAGTTAATGAGTGGTGCTGAAGCCCTGGGCATCCATGAAAAAGTAATGGTCTTTTTCCAGTAATAGCTAAATACACTAATCCTGATTAGTTAAAAGGTCTAATTGTCAACAGCAATTTTTTAGAGAAAATCAAAGTATAGAGGGTACATTTTTATAACAGCAGAGTAAGGTAGATTTCTTAACTATAACAAAAACTGCATAATACCTAGCTGTGGAAAGGATGATTATAAACTTAACTAAAAATGAACATCCTCTATTTCTCAAAAACACATTTCTTTTAAATTTCTGAAAAGAGGTTTGCGTGGGTGCCTCATCTTGTTAAAGATCCAACTCTTCGGGCACCTGAGTGGCTCAGTTAGTTAGGCGTCCGACTTTGGCCCAGGTCATGATCTGGTGGTCCGTGAGTCTGAGCCTGGAATTGGGCTCTGTGCTGACACCTCAGAACCTGGGACTGCTTCGGATTCTGCGTTCTCTTTCTCTGCCCCTCCTCTGCTTGCACTCTGTCTTTCTTTCAAAAATAAACATTAAAAAATAAAGGTAAAAAAACATCCAACTCTTGATTTCGGCTTAGGTTATGATCTCATGGTCTGTGGGATCGAGCCCCACATTGGGCTCTGAGCATGGAGCCCTGTCTCCCTCCCTCAGTCCCTCCCTTGCTCGCTTGCATGTGCGTGTGCTCTCTCCCTCTTTCAAAACATAAACATTTTTTTAACAAGTAAAAATAAAATAAATTTCCAAAAAGGCATGGCAGTGACTGGGAGTAAATATGTTTAATTAAAGCACGTAACTGACAGAAGGGTGGTATCTATTACATGCAGTGAGTTATGAAAACTAATAGAAAAAGAAAAAAAAGAAATGCACAGAGGCAACTAACAGTGGCCAAACCACGAATAAACTACTGGGAGGTGCTTAGCTGTGTTATCATTTTATAGCCCTCACGTACTTGACCTTGTGTGGTCCACTCTGATCGTCTGTGTCCACTGACTGACAGTCACGTGGGTTGTCGGTGCCCCAGGTGAACGCCCACCATGTTGGCTCCGTTTCCTGCCCCTCGCCCAGCCTTCTGTGGCTTTAACTGAGGATCCCTTTCTCTCTCCTTATGGTATCAGTTAATCCTTCTTTAAAAACAAAGTATCACCTTTTTTACTGGTTGCTCTGGAGTTTGCAGTACATGTTTATATCTCATCCATGTCTACACAGGCAGCCTGCACCAGCCCCCCGACCCTTTGTCACCCCATGGTGGCCCTGCCCCCCGTCGCTCTGCTCATTGCTAGCGTCCACTTCACCTGCACAAACACACGAGCATGCACGTCACTGACATGGAAAGTGCACAGCCTGCCTGCATTGCCGTGACGGGGTCGAACCATTTTCTCCTGAACCCGTTAAGGACAAGAAACAAGTATTTTACTTTCACTTCTTTGGAGGACTTTTGTTCTTTTGTGTAGACCCCATCTCTGACTTTTCCTTGTCTCTAAAGAACCGTTTTCAACAGGCCGGTCTCCTGGCAACACTTTCTTTCGGTGTTGCCTCAGGAAATCTTCGTGTGGCCTTGCCTCTGGAGGGCGATTCTCCAGGGGATGGAGTCCTAGGCCGGTGGGTGTTTCTCCCAACACTAAATATCTCGTTCTCTCCTCACTCACGTGGTTGCAGAACAGGCAGGTGCACTCCCTGTCTTTGATCCTGTACAGGTAAGGTATTCTATTCCTCTGCCCTTTCCAGATTTTTTTCTTTGATTTTCTGCAGTTTGAAGACGATATGCCTGAGTGTAGGTGATTCGGTATTTATCCTGCATCGTGTCCTCTGAGCTTCCTGGATCCGTGGTTTTGTGTCTGACGTTAATTTGGGGAAATTCTCAGTCACTGTGGTTTCAGACATTTCCTCTGGACCTCCTCTCTCTCCTGGTGTTCCCGTTTCGCGTACGATACACCCTTTGTGGTCCCACATTATCGGTGATTTTGTTCTGGGTTTTTTTGGTCTTTGTTCTCTTTGCTTTTCATTTTTTAAGGATTCTATTGATAGATCCTCCAGCTCAGAGATTCTTTCCTCAGCCGTGTTCAGCCTAATCAGCCCATCAAAGGCAAAAGTTATTTCTGCCACAGTGTTTATCTCTAGCATTTCTTTTTGATTCTTTCTTAGAATTTCTATCAGTGTTTTTGTGTGCTGGGTACTCTACCAGTTAGAGCCCTTCGCGCATTAGTGATCGTTGGTTAAGTTCCTGGTCCGACAGCCCTGGTGCCGCTGTCGTGTCTGGTTCTGATGCTTCCTCCGTCTCTTGAAACTGGTTTTGCCTCTTGGTGGCCTTGTAATTTTTTTTTGATAACCAGACATGATATGCTGGGCCAGAAAAACTCTCTTCTATTTTTGTTACTGTCTCTCTTTAAAGCCAACCCCTGCGGTCACACCTCTTTAGCATAGAAGAACAGTAGGTTTCTACTGGGTCTGTGTCTCTCCGTCGCTTAGACGTGAGCTCCACACACACGCATGCATGCACACGGCGGGTGGACACTCAAGTGGACACACGTGCATCCACAACGTTTCCTGTGAGCTGCAGCCTGAACACTGAGATCCCTCACAGCCTCTCCAGGATTTGCTCCAATTTAATCCCTTGTGACTTAACTGTAGAAATTTCCTAGACTAACCAAGTGCTCTTCTTTTTAATTCCAGTTATGCAAAGGGAGATTTGGACATATCTTACGTCACGTCCAGAATTGCTGGTATGTTTGTCACCCTTAACCGTAGGATGTGCTTCTGATTCCTTCCTGCCTAAAGACAGCTCGTGAGACGCTGGCCTCCTGTACCTCCCTTGCTTCAGTGTCAGGCAGGGCATGGAGGGTGTGGCCTGGGGCACCAGCAGCCGACGGTGCCAGTGTCGACCCAGCTTCTCCGCCCAGTCTGGAACTTTCTGGAACTCTGAGGTCATAAGGGGAATGATGCAAGGCACATTTGAAACTTGGGTCTCCTGACCAAACCCAAACCCACACCCACATCCAGACACTTGGAGACCCTGCTCCAAGGCAGGCGCTCTGGCTGAACATCTGTCCCAGAGGCCCTGTCCGGAGATCCCAGAGGGTCTTCCTCGGAAACGGCGGGCACTGGAGGGGGTGGGGGCTCTGTGCTCCCTCCATTCCTGACGGCCCTGTACTCCTCTCAGCAGCTGGCGGGGGTGGGCAGTAGGGGCCCCAGTGGCTGGCTCTCTCGCGTTGGCTGGCGAAGCTGCAGAGGAGGCCCATGTGCTCTGCCCCGTGGCGCCTGACGTGGGCTGCTCTCTTGCAGTGATGTCATTCCCAGCAGAGGGCGTGGAGTCGGCTATCAAGAACAACATAGAAGATGTCCGGTTGTTTCTGGACTCCAAGCACCCAGGACATTATGCAGTCTACAACCTCTCCCCACGGACGTACCGGCCCTCCAAGTTTCATAACCGGGTGGGTGGCCTGAGTGTTTGTCCGTCACAACATGCAGTTTTCTTACTGTCAGCCCTCACACCCAGCTGTGGCACCGGGTTGACCTCTGACACCTCCCAACAGGGGCCATGGCAGACGGGAGCCCGGGACCCTGGTGCCGGTTGGGGGGGGGGGGGGCTTGGGTTCCCTGTGACTCGGGGCCCATGTGCAGCAGATAGCAGGGGCCAGGGGCTTTCTCGAGGGAGACTCCAGAACGTGAACTGTGAGGAAACAGAGATAGTCGGCTAAGGATGGCTAAAAATCAGTGACGAGGCCACAGGTGGGACACAGGTGCTATTTCCGGTGTTTAGACTGACCCAAGCCTGGGAAAGGGCAGGCTCTCCGTTCTTTTTTGCCAACTCTGCATAGCTGGGTACACATTCTGGAGCCCAGAACTCAGAGGCAGGAGGCCTGCAGACGTCTGTGTCCGTGTGCGAGGGAGGGAGGGAGGTGTGCGTGAGGCGGTGCTTGTCCAGAGCGGGTGCCTGTGGCGGGGCCCCCGTGCCGGCACCCCCAGCTGGTGCAGGGAACCCAGGCTGAGCTGAACCCCCTGCTCACACACAGGTCTCCGAGTGTGGCTGGGCAGCCCGGCGGGCGCCGAGCCTTCGCAGCCTGTACAGCGTTTGCAGGAACATGCACTCGTGGCTCAGGCAGGACCACAAGAACGTCTGCGTCGTGCACTGCGTGGTGAGTGAGGGGCTGCCCCGTCCCTGCCCGTGACGGTGGGGGCCCACCTGGGGAGAAACCATAAACCAGGGGAAATAATCCCTGCTTTGGGGAAGCTCATGATCTGTTGAGGGGACAGAGAGCAGAAGTGAAGTCCGGGGTGCTGAGGCGGGAGGCCAGCGGGGCAGCTGGGTGTCCCGAGTGCTGGCGGAGGTCCGGGTGGGTTGCTGTTCCCCTGCATGATTACAGGCCTTTCCCAGGACTGCCCGAGGCCCCTCGCAGGGCTAGGTCACCTGCAGTGACCACTCTCGGGTAAGCCTCCTTGTCCAGGATCGAGGGCTCTGCTGAACGTCAGCAGCCTGCTGGCTTCCGAAAGCCAGGGACTGTTTGGGACGTCCCAGGCTCAAGCTCGGACTCGGGGCAGGTCGTGAGGAGCGGGTTCTGTCCTGGTGACTGCAGCTGGCAGCCCCAGGCCCAGCCACCCCGGCATGGCCTCTGTCGTTTCAAGGCAGACCCTGGAGGGAGTAGTGGCTGGCTGTGCCACGTGGGTCCCAGCCTGGATGGGCAGTGAGGGCCCACGCCAGTGGTCCCCGTGCCCTTCTTTACAAACACGAGGGCTCTGTCCGTGTGTTAGTCTGTCATCTCCCCGTGCGCTGAGGCCACTCTGCCTCATAGGACCCCCATCTCTGCCTCTCCTTACTGAGGCTGAGGATGGTTTCCAGTTTCACACCTGCACAGGGAGGGTTAGGTTTGTGGGGGTCACAGAAAGTGGAGTGCTTGCCACACTGGGCCTCAGAGATGAGTGCTGCCAGTCTCGTGTTGATAAAAGTCCTCCCAGGAGGGATGAAGAGAGCGAGTATGGAAGGGAGGCAGGTGATGGAGGGGAGGCAGGTGACCATGAGGCCTGGGTGGGGACCGTGGCGGCGAGCAGCATCCAGCTGGACAAGCAGGCCGTCGTGGGCTTTTTGTTAAAGAGCCGTGACCTTTCTGGACTCTGCGTTCTTGCCCCAACGGGAGTGTCTTCCTAAGTTCCCCACCTGGGGAGGCCCTGCAGGGAAGCAAGGGGCTGGGAAGCCGCCTTCTGGCAGCAGGGCCGTGCGAGCCCAGCCTGTGCCTCTGCCCTAGGATGGAAGAGCCGCCTCTGCCGTGGCCGTCTGCTCCTTCCTGTGCTTCTGTCGCCTCTTCAGCACCGCAGAGGCCGCCGTGTACATGTTTAGCATGAAGCGCTGCCCGCCGGGCATCTGGCCGTCTCACAAGAGGTACCATGGGACCCACTTTGGGCTGTCGCACGAGCAGGTGCCACCCTTGGGCAGGCGGAGCCGAGGTTGTTGGGAGGTGGGGAGGGAGACCTGAGGGCCTGCGGACAGAAGTAGGCGATGCCATGCAGGCTGGCGGGGGGGGAGGGATGTTCTGTGCCCTCTTGAATCTTGGCTGGCAGCTGGAGGGACACAGTGAGTGAGTCCCTGTGTGACGGGCGGGAGTCTGAGCAGCTTCAGGACAAGACCCCAGGTAGCTGACGGGGAGTTTAAAGTAAGTGATTGATGTGTTGAAGGTACTGAGGAAGGAGGTGGGTGAGGCCCAGGAGCACGGGGTCACTTCAGACGGGAGCTGGACATGAGAAAGGCCGTGTCATGGCAGCAGGGAAGGCAGGGCAGGTGGCGTCACTGAGCCCAGAGTGCAAAGACGGGTCAGGGCTGAGGCCGGGCAGCCTGGCCCGCCGGGCCGTGTCGGCGGCTGCAGGAGGCAGAAGGGTGGGGACGGCAACGTGCGGAAGCAGTAGCCAGAAATTCCCCGAATCAATGAGACGCCAGACCTCCAAAGGCCAGAGGACGCAGAAGAAGCAGGCAGGAAGCCCGCTCAGGCTCAGCCCGCGGGGGAGCACACGCAGGGATCGCCGAGGCCGCCAGAGGGAGCGGCTACAGACCATGTCGCAGGTCTCGTGGGAAACCCCGGGGCCGCCGGGAGAGGCGGTTTCACGAACTGGAGTTAGAGGTCAGCAGAGGAGATAAGTGGGATTGTAAAAAATGCTCGCGTACCTCAAGACAAGAAAACCAAAGAATTCAAGAACCCAGAGCAGCCAGGGGGACAGCGGGTGGGACACGGCCACGGGGGTACCGAGCGTGAAGGGTCGCTGCGTGCCAGCCAAGGGACTGTCCCACCGGATGAAAGAGCAGCACCCAGCAACATGCGACCTGTGGGGGACCCCGCCTCCGCCATCATGACAGGGGATCAGGGGGGTACAGTTGCTGCCTGGCTCCTCACCACAGACTTGGTGGCTTCCACATCTGCACGCGCCCTCCGCCTCTGCAGTCAGAGGTGTGGGCCTGGCTAGCGTCTGCCGGGGCTGCTGTCGGGCTGTGGCCCGGCTGTGCCATGGTGCGCACCTCGCAGAGGTCTGCCTCTTCCTCCTCCCCGTCTGGGCTCGCTCAGGATGTTGGTGGGACTTGCTGGCGAGGATGGAGACGTGGGCGTCCGGGCTCCGTGCAGTGAGTGAGGCGCGTTGGACCTCCTGGGGAGGGGGCGAGTCCCCCGAACAGGCTGGCCAGCGCAGTGTAGCGTGGGCCTCACGCTCGGGAACAGCCTCCTTTCTCTCCCTCTGCCTGCAAGCCATCACCACTCTGTCCCCATCTCGAGGGGACAGGGTCACAGGAGGGTAGGACAGATACCTGGTGTGTGCACCGTGGGGCACCGGGAAGACCACCCGCAGGGTTGGAGGCGCGAGTGTCATGACCGCAGATTCAAGGTCTGCAGAGCCGGAAACAGTTACAGGAGAGATAGCTCTCACGGTCACATCAGTGTTCCCACTCGGCAGTGGATGGTCGGTTCGGGACGGAGCGGTTGCTGGCAGCCAGCTGGATGACCTCTCTAGAACCTTCCACCCAACAGTTGAAAAAGACAAGGTCCTTCAATGGTGGTGGACCATTCAGTGGAAAAATGTTTTAGGCCGTTAAACCGCAGCAGGCTCCCACAAACTGTTCACAATAGAATTACGCCAGAAATTGGTAACAGATCCGGGTGCTTGGCTTGCTCAAGGTCGTGAATTTGAGCCCCATCTGGGGTGTAGACGTTCCCTTCAAGAAATTAAAGAAATCTTAAAGAGAGAAAAAGAAAGAAAAGAAAAAAAAATTGATAACAAAACTGGAAAAATCCCTAAACGTTTCAAAATTAACCCACTTCTGAATTACCCATGAGTCAAAAAAAATCTCAGGGGGAGTTTAAAAATACTTTAAAACAAATGAAAATTACATCAAATTTATGAGAGGAAGCTTGAATGTAGTGTTAAATGCTCACATTCGTTGGGGAAGAAGATGCAGGAGCTTCAGGGGTGCAGCGTGTGTGACGAGCTCACCTGGGACGTTCTGTGCCTCCGGCCCCCGCAGGTACATTGAGTACATGTGTGACATGGTGGCAGAGGAGCCCATCACGCCACATAGCAAACCCGTCCTGGTGAAAGCCGTGGTCATGACGCCTGTGCCGCTCTTCAGCAAGCAGAGGAATGGCTGTAGGCCCTTCTGTGAGGTGTACGTGGGGGACGAGCGAGTGACCACCACGTCCCAGGAGTACGACAAGATGCGGTGAGCGCGGGGCTCGCCCAGCCGCCTTTCTCTGGGAGAGCCCAGGAGGGGGCGGGCCAGGCCGGCCTGCTCAGGGGCAGCTCCCTACAAGTCCAAGTCCATTCCGGCAGTGCCGCCTCCCAGAACCCCCAGGAGCAGAACCTGGGCTTGAAGCAGGGGTGCTCTGGGAGAGCTCGGGGCTCGCCTGCACCCTTGCAGGGCTGCTCTTCACCAGAAAGCTGTCTTTCCGACTTGGTGAACCTTTTCTCGTCCCGTTCTCCAGGGACTTTAAAACTGAGGACGGCAAAGCGGTCATTCCCCTGGGCGTCACAGTGCAGGGGGATGTGCTCGTCGTAATCTACCACGCGAGGGCCACGCTGGGCGGAAGACTTCAGGCCAAGGTACACGGGCGCCCAGGTCCCCTGGGCCATCAGCCTGTGGGATCCCCACCTCGTGTGGCCCGAGACAGAGGGGCCGCTAGCCACACTGTGGGGTGCTGTCTGCGCGGGGAGTCCACTGGGCTATGGCTTCGGGGCTGCCCCGTGAAGTGTGTGTCTGCAATGTGAGGGTCTGGTGTCCCCTCCCCAGCTTCAGGGTCCCCTGTGTTCTCTCTGCAGGTGGCATCCATGAAGATGTTCCAGATCCAGTTCCACACCGGCTTTGTGCCTCGGAATGCAACCACCGTGAAATTTGCAAAGTATGTGGGGGTCACATGTGGGAGAGGTCAGGACAGTCAGGTGCACGGAGGCCCCCCGCCCCCCGCTGTGCACCCCGCAGCACTGAACTCTGTGCACTGGACACGGGCAGGACGATACAGTCCGTGCGTGGTGGCTGGGCTGCCACACAACTCCAGTCTTGGGTCCCCCCGCCCACCCGCCGAGCGTGGCCCAGTGTCCGATATGTGGCACCTCTTGGGCCGTGGCAGCTGCCACTGTGCGCCTCTGTGGCTGGGACTGGCCCTTTGCAGTTCTTGTTAGAACGCAGCCATGCCCACACTGGATATGGTGTAGTCAGGTGAACGGGTGTGTGTTGCTTTCAAACCTCGAGCCCCTGACGCGTGCGGAGCGCTGTGCTCCACTTGGAAGGTGGAGGGCGTTAAGGGCGTCGTCTGGGGCGAGGGACAGAAACAGAAATGCGTAGAGTCGGGGGTAAGCGTCTTGTCTCACCCAGGGCTCTGTAGTCGTGCTCTCTGAGGTCCCCCGCCGGGACAGCACGTGGATGCCTGGCCCCCAGCACTGCGGGCGTCCCGGCCTCTGTGGGGGGCGGGGGTGTTCATACAGCTGAACGGGGCTGCACGCGGGCATCTGGATTGCAGCTCCTGTTCCCCCTTTGCCTCATGCAGGCGTGCCCGCACGTGCACACACACACATGTGCTGCTCCAGACCAAGAGGAGGAGGAACGGGGCGGGGGGTTCTGGAAATCTCCACCTGAAGTGGCCTAGACCCTGTGCCTGTTTCCTACCCAGTGAACAGGGAGTATTAGGACCTAGCCCTCAGTCCAGGGAGGACTCGGCTCTGACCCTCTGGGTGCCAGGGGCCCAGGGAATGGCCGCCTCTGAGTGCGTAGCCTGGAGAGGCCTAGGGACCTCCTTGGAGGCTGGAACGTTCTGGTATCTGGGCAGAGCCTTACTGAGCTGCACTCAGATCTGTGCCTCACTGTGTGCGTGTTATGCTTCCAGGGTTCTCGAATTGTGTGACTTGTGCAGGAAAGGGTGTGTCTTCTGTGGGCAGGAGTCTCTGTGCAGAGAGGCTGTTTGAAAAAGGATAGTTTGGGACAAGAACTTGGAATGGTCTTAGCAGGACCCACTGTCAGATAAACCTGAGTGGGTCTGTCTTCCAGGAGGCCCTGTGACTGAGGGATGGTCCCGGTGTGCTTACGTGGGCAGGACTATAGTCAGCCCCCGGGGACAGCCCCCTGGGCCTTCATGCCCTCCTGAAGCACAGGGCCCTGGGGGTCCTGGCCCTGCTCACAGACCCTCATTGTTCCCTCACTGGCCTGCTGTGTGATCAGGGCAGGCCCAGGCCCTGAGGTCGTCTCCGGGGGCCAGCCAGGGTGGGGAGGGGGGATGGGCGGCCACCAATGTGGCCCCCAGAGCTGCCCTCATGGCCCTGTTGCCCCTGGAGCTGAGCCTGCGGCAGTGAGGCGCTCCCTCCTCCCTCCCTTGTGGACGGGGTCTAGGTCTCCTGTGGTCCTTGCTGGCATTGCTGCCTCTGGGCTCACCACGGCGGCTCGCGTGCTAGCTGCTCCTGCCTGGCCACAGGGTGGACTGCGTCTCCTTGTCGTGGCCCGACTTAGGAAGGAAGCGCACGGGAGGCCTGGGCCAGAACAAGCCGACCAGTAGACAGAGGGCGCTGTGGCCTGAGGAGGGCCTGTGGCACGGCAGCCACTGTCCTGAGCCCACGTTGCCCCTGCAGGAGGAGCAGCGCCACGCCGTTGTGCTGCCTCCCTTCACGCAAAGGTGGGAAGGACCAGAACCAGCGACGTTGCACATCAGCATCTCGCCTGCTCGCTTGGTTTATTCCGTGGGAGTCAGCCTCACCGTCTGCCACAGCTTTTCCACCCAAACTGACCACAGCCCTCGTGTCCACGGCCCTACTGCTCAGTGGCTGTTTCGTGTGTGGTCGTAGGTGTTGCACGGACACCGCAGAGGACCACAGGGCCTCTCCTTCCACGCATGGGTCCCTGGGGGACCCACCACCCCTTCTCTGTGTTCTCTGGTGTTTTTGTCCTTGCGTTGTTTTGGTGACGTTGAAACAGTCAGCAGTGCACAGAGCTGCCTGGTGACGTAAGACGGAGCTGGGAGCCTGCTGCCCAGCTGGGGACTGGGCTTCTCCACGGGGTCTGTGGAAATGTTGTCACACATGGTCTTGGGAAGTGCGGGGAGAGATCCCGGAGCTCCCTAGAAGGCGCAGAGCCCGCAGTCGGGGTTCAGTGACCTGGAAGCCACGGACCCCACGGACGCATCCTGTGCCTGTCTGTGTTCGCTTTCTGGTGACCATGGGGCCCCTGACCCGCAGAGGTCCTTCCTAACTGGCATCTGGCCTCCAATCGCAGGTATGACCTGGATGCGTGTGACATTCAGGAGAAATACCCGGATTTGTTCCAAGTGAACCTGGAGGTGGAGGTGGAGCCCAGAGACCGGCCCAGCCGGGAGGCCCCACCCTGGGAGAGCACAAGCATGAGGGGGCTAAACCCCAAAATCCTGTTTTCCAGCCGAGAAGAGCAGCAGGACATTCTGTCTAAATTTGGTGAGACCCCTGCTGTCCAAACACCCAGCCTGAGACCCTTGTGTCCAAACACCCGGCCTGAGACCCTTGTGTCCAAACACACTGCCTGAGACCCTTGCTGTCCAGACACCCGGCCTGAGACCCTTGCGTCCAGACACCCGGCCTGAGACCCTTGCGTCCAGACACCCGGCCTGAGACCCTTGCTTTCCAAACACCCGGCCTGAGACCCTTGCTGTCCAAACACCCGGCCTGAGACCCTTGCGTCCAGACACCCGGCCTGAGACCCTTGCTTTCCAAACACCCGGCCTGAGACCCTTGCTGTCCAAACACCCGGCCTGAGACCCTTGCTGTCCAAACACCCGGCCTGAGACCCTTGCTGTCCAGACACCCGGCCTGAGACCCTTGCTGTCCAGACACCCGGCCTGAGACCCTTGCTGTCCAAACACCCGGCCTGAGACCCTTGCTGTCCAAACACCCGGCCTGAGACCCTTGCGTCCAAACACCCCGCCTGAGACCCTTGTGTCCAAACACCCGGCCTGAGACCCTTGCTGTCCAAACACCCGGCCTGAGACCCTTGTGTCCAAACACCCGGCCTGAGACCCTTGCTGTCCAAACACCCGGCCTGAGACCCTTGCGTCCAAACACCCCGCCTGAGACCCTTGTGTCCAAACACCCGGCCTGAGACCCTTGCTTTCCAAACACCCGGCCTGAGACCCTTGTGTCCAAACACCCCGCCTGAGACCCTTGTGTCCAAACACCCCGCCTGAGACCCTTGCTGTCCAAACACACCGCCGGGCCGCTCTGACATCTGCCCTGCAGGGCCTGCCCCCGTCCCCTATCAGGCTGTGGGCGGGGCGTAGGGAGGCCCAAAGCCCCCACCCAAGACCCTTCCGACGCAGCCCCACCTGGGGGACTCAGGTGGCCAGACCGCTCCCAGACGCCAGGGCCCTCAGGCCCTCGCAGCCCTGCCCCGGGGGTCACCATGGCTCTGCTGGGAGAGGCAGCTCTGAGTCGCTTGCGCAGAGAGGGAGGTTAGCTTCCTGGAAGAAGTCGAGGCTCTCCCCACACCCTCACATGGGTACAGGCAGGGCCCACCCTCTTGGCTGCCGACTCCATCACGGTCGTCTTCGAGTCCTCGGTCTGCATGCTCTCCGTCCCCATGCATGAGGGCAGCTGCATCCCTGAGAGGCATGGGTGTCTGCACGCGTGGCGTGCATGTCTGAGCTGACCTTGGGCTTTTCGCAGACCAGGCCCTCTGGTTGTCAGCACACGACCCCCAGTGGTTTGGAATTGGGCAGCCGACGCTATGGCTGTGCTACTGTGGGGGCAGTGGCGTTTGGGCCGGGTTCCTGACACGTGCTTTCTCCTTGGCAGGGAAGCCGGAGCTCCCCCGGCAGCCCGGCTCCACCGCTCAGTACGACGCCGAGGCGGGGTCTCCGGATGCCGAGCCCACGGAGTCTGATTCACCACAGAGCAGTAGCACAGACACCAGCCACTTCCTCCACACGCTGGACTGGCATGGTATGTGTGGGCACCAGCAGCGGCTGGGCCGGTGGCAGAGGTGTCTGGCGGGGTGCGCTGAGTGCCCACTTTGCTCATCTCTTTCCTAACCCTTTCCCCCCGGGCTGCTACATGGCTTCGACCTGCCATCCCGTCCCCTCCCCTCCCCCTTCCGGCCACGGCAGCCTGTGCTGTTCTTTTCAGAGGAGAAAGACACAGAGACGGGTCCAGAAAGTAACGTTGCCAAGGAGAGCGCTCCAGCCCCAGCCGCGGATGCAGGCGGGAGCGAGCTTTCTGACGAGGAGGCGGCCACGCCCTCAGCTGAGAGCAGGGACGCAGCTGAGGAGGACACCGCAGGCCCAGCAGGGAGGGTGCAAGAGCAAGAGCTGATCTTTGACGCGGCCTCGCCACACGAGCCTGTGCTGCAGGAGGACAGTGTTGACCTCCTGGGCCTGCACTCCGGGGCGGGGCCGACACCCCCGGTGCAGGCCTGTGGGGCGGCCCCCAGCAACGCCGACCTGCTCAGCCGCCTGCTGGGGGCCCCTGACACCGCCCCGGAGGTCCCCCCAGGCGATCTGCTGGGCGGAGATGCCCCCCTGCTCTTCGAAACCCCGGCCCCTTCCGTGAGCGCCCAGAACCCACCCCGAGAAGGGCCGGCTGTGGCCGGTACGTGGTTCCATCCCGTGGGGAGCAGAGGATTGTACGGTTTTAGTCGTTTGGCCTGGCTATCAAAGTTACCTGGGAGGAGCCCCTGAGAATGGACCCGGGGTGGGGGGGTGGTCAGTGTCCTGGCCCTCAGCCACCCACTGGGGGAGCAGCCCAGGGCGAGATGGCCTGAGGCAGCTGCTCTGAGGGTCGGACTCTTGAGGCCCCTCGACACCCCCGTCCCAGGACCGCCAGCCTCCTCTCTCACGGGCTTCCTCTCCGAGAAAAGTCTCAGGCGAGGGCCTCGGGCTGTGCAGGGCCTTCTTACGGAGGACGCTGCGGCCTCAGCCCAGGTCTGGCTGCGACTTGCTCAGCCTTGTGTCTGATGTTTTGGGCCAAAGGCGCTTACGCAGAGCCTCACCTCCGCCCGCTTTCTGGGTGTCCTTCTGCAGCCGACCCGTTTGATCCTCTCCTTCTGCCATCTGGTCCAGACACCCAGTCCTGCTCCAAGCCCGACCTCTTTGGTGAATTTCTTAGTTCAGAACCTCCTGCTGCCACTCCCGTCTCCTTCCCCTCCACCCACAGCGCCCCGCCCCCAGCCTGCAGCACCGACTTCCTGAACCTGGGTAAGTGCCAAGGTCGAGGCCTGGAGGGTGGGCAGCGCCGTCCCCCGCTGTGGACCCTGGGTTGCCACAGCTCCTTCCTCCCCTGGGACAGGGACAGTCTGCGGGTGTCCAGCCCGTGCACTCTGCAGGGCTTCAGGGGGGGGTTGAAGGCCGGTCTGGGGGCTCCAGCACATGTCTGGGAATACGTGTGGCCACGGGGTGGGGAGGCCTTTGAAGACCTCATCGTTGTCGCTCCATGAACTGGTGATCCCATCGTCTACTTGGCAAGGTGTGCGACCACATGGTGTGTCCTCGAGACTCTGAGGAAGAAAGCAGCCCATCCGTGTGGGCTGAGCCCAGTGCAGCTCCCTGGGGACCCTGGGAATTCGAGAGCCCTGCCCTGCCTGGGGCCTCGCTCTGCCAGCAGTGCCTCAGGGGCCGCTGCAGGGCCAGCTCTGTTCCCAGCCTGCTGCTCACACGCGAGGGGGGACAGAGGGTGTCCTCCCGGCCTCCCAGAGAGGGGCTCGTGGCTGCCTGCCCCGACCAGGGGGCACCCCAGACAGTACTGCTCTCTTTCCAGGGAGTTTACCAGCAGAGCCCAGCAAGATGACAGCCTCGGCCAGCCACCCGGATCTGCTGGGAGGGTGGGAGGCCTGGGCCGAGGCTCCGGCCCCTGCCCCCGCTGGTGAAGGTACGAGCCCAGTTCTCAGGGGGGCCCCCACTGGGCTCTGGTGTCTTTGTGTCTCATGCGGCGTGTGGGCCGGGAGGGCTTGATGGGAGGCGGTGCCCGGTTGCTGCTGCGAGCGGTCCCCATAGCGTTCCCTGGGGGTGTCTCGTCTGCTGTGGCTCCTGTGCGTCCTGAAGGTGTGTGCCCCGTTCTCTGTGTGTCTGTGTCTTTTCGTGTGTCTGGGATTCTGTCTTGTTGGGAACGTTCCAGTAGTGAGTTGCTGTCAAGAGCCACAACCCGTGTCCCCTTTCGGGTACTGTTTGCCCAGGAGCAGTCCCCAGCCTGAGGCTCTCACCCTGGTTGCCAGTTTGATGCATTGTTCTCTTAATTTGCATTTCTTCTTTGTAAAGGACATCAGCTGTTTCTTCGCATGATTTTAGGGTCCTCTCCAGATGAGATATTCTTTTTTTTTTTTTAAACGTTTATTTGTTTTGGAGAGGGAGACAAAACATGAGCAGGGGAGGGGCAGAGAGAGGAGACACAGAGTGGGAAGCAGGCTCTAGGCTCCGAGCTGTCAGCACAGAGCCCAACGCAGCGACCTGAGCCGAAGTTAGAGGTTTAACTGACTGAGCCACCCAGGCGCCCCGCTTTGCGTGTTTTTAGTTCTATATGTATATATAGAGAGAGTTCAAGGGTTTTTTTTACTGTAAGAATTCTTTACATACAAGCAGCCGTCATTTGTGATGACTATGACGTTCCATCGTGGGGCTTACGGTGCTAACTCGTCCAGATTCCGCGGCATCTGACAGCTAGAGGGCCTCCAGTGCTGACTGTTGTGAGGGTCGTTGTGCAGCGCGGTCACTCGTCCGCGGATTCTGGGAAGTGGGGTCACGGGAGCAGAGTAACAGGAGTCAGAGGAGGCAGCTGTGGCTGCACGCAGGGCCACGTCGTGAGCTGGGGAGGGCGCTGACTCTAGCCGGGCGCGGCCTCAAGAGCGCCCCGAGGGTGCCCCTTGTCATTGAGCTCTCCACCTTTCTCCAGGTCCTTTCTTCTCTCCTGGAGGCCAGCCTGCTCCTCCTGGCCCCCCGGCCGGCTGGACCAAGTCTCAGAGCCTGGACCCATTTGCAGACCTCGGTGACCTCAGTTCCGGCCTCCAAGGTGACGTGCCCGACCGTCGGGGGTGAGGGGCCAGAGCCCTGCCCGAGCCCCTCTGGCAGGAGGGTGCAGCCTGTCTCCGGCTGTGCCTGCTGCGGGTGCTTGTGAATCCAGCCAACACCAGTAGGCAGCAGGCACATGTGGGCCCCACCCGGCATCTGGGCCCGGAACGTGTGTCCTCGGGTCCCTCTGGCTCCTCCAGACGTGCGTGGGGCACGGAGACCATGAGTGTCTGAGCGGCCCCTCATCCCTTGCGGGTTGGCTGGAGGCTGGAACTCCAGGCTTGGCAATGAGGCCTCGGGGCTGCGCTCCTCTCCTGGGGCGCGGTGGCTGCCCCTACAGCTCTCCCGGTGCCTGGCACAGCATCGCTTTGGTGTGGAGCGCGAGGCTCCACAGCGCTAGGAAAACCCCTGGTGCCTCAAATGTGCTTGTACTTGCTCCCTTCTTGTGATGCCCATTGGGTCTTCAGGACCCCCCGCTGCCTGTGTCTCTGCCATGTTGGGGGCTCATTCTGTGTCTGTCTTGTTGAATCCCCGTGGCTTTCCTTCTTTGAGCAGTTTTGTTCTAGCACATTCCTGGTGTTCAGGTTGCATTGTCTCTCTGAGGGCATTCCTGGAGCTCGAGTTTGCCCTTGGCCGTCTGCCCCTGTGTGGCCTGTGTACCAGGCCACTCACACAACGGGTGGGTGGCCTAGAGCCTCTTGTGTGGCCCTGAGTCCTGTTTGGGGGGAAGGACCTCTCAGGTCCCCAGTGACCCATTCTTGGGATGGAGCCCAGCGTTCAGGTCTGCACTGTGACCCCAGACCCTTTGTCACACACACCCGGAAAGCAGGGCATCCTGAGGAAAGCTGACGGTTGGGAAGGAGAAACTGACAGACTCAGACTCTAGTTGCAGACACCAGATCCTCCGTGACAGATGACAGAGCAGCTGGACGTGAGGTCAGCACAGCGATGGAGGAGCTGGAAGCGTCCGCGGCCTGGAGGGCCCCAGGACGTTCACGCGCTTGGCTCCAACAGCACAGAGCACCCACCTTCTCCGGGTGCATCCGGGCCTTCATAAGCAAAGCTTGGCACGTGTGAAGGGGCAACACCACAGAGAGCACAGTTGTTCCCTGACCACACGGACTGGGAACCAGCGACCACGGCATAACCGTTCGGTCTTCAAACACTTAGACACTGAGCCACGCAGGGCCAGTGAGGACACGGAGCAGCTGGGTGGAAGGAGAAGGTGTGGGATCCCGAAGTGAGGGGCTCGCATGCACAGGCAGCACATGGGCTCCGGGCACCAGAGACCCTCTCAGCCATGTCGTGACTCGCCCCACGGATGTTTGAAAAGACAGCAAAATAAACGCGAAACAAAACGAAGCGAGGATGTGATGAAAGTGCCTAAATCTGTGAAACAGAACCCTGAGCGAACAGAAGTCTCTTTCTTTGAAAAGATGAAGAAAATTCAAAAATCCGTAAGATCAGTGAAAAGACAAAGCTCTACGAAGACAAGTTGGGAAGGATGATAACAGGAATGAGGTGGAGGGCCCCTGCAGGCCAGAAGGCTCTGGAGGGTGCCGGCCACCAGCAGAACCCAGCTGGCACGGAGCCCATCGCTGGGACGGCTCTGTGACTGTGGAGACAACGAGTTCAGAGTTGACAGTACCCTTCCAGGGACTCTGGGGAGTTTTACCAGACGTATAAGGAATTCATCCAGTCCACACGGCATCTTCCAGGAAACAGGAAGAGGATGGGATGCCTTCCAGTGGGTCTTAGGAAGCTGGCATTACCCTGGCCCCCAAATCCAGGGTCCGCAGAAGAAAAGATGCGTGTGGAGAGTGTCCCTCAGTGAACTCAGGCAGACGTGTGCAGCACAGCTTAGGCAAAGAGAGCCTGTCGTCGCTCAGAACGAGCTGCGCACCACCGCCACGGAGGGTCTGTTCCAGGAGCACGAGGCTGTCTGCCATGCCACGGCCAGGTAGCCACCGCCACGGAGGGTCTGTTCCAGGAGCACGAGGCTGTCTGCCATGCCACGGCCAGGTAGCGGAGTCCACGCCATCGTGGGCCACGCAGGGGCTGGCCTCGAGCCCGTCAACAGGAGAGGCTCTCCTTATGAACAGCGTGGGCTCAAGTTCTGGGGTTCATGGGTGTGGGCCCGGCGAGCGCAGCAGGGGCGCGTGGGGAGGCGCAGCGCACTCGGGTCTGCGGCCGGAGCACACGCTTTCTTTCCAGGAAGCCCGCTGAGGATTTCTGGAGCCATGGGTGAGCGCATAGTAACACTTGTCTGCAGAGTCGGGGGGACCTGAGTGACTGAAGTATTTCTGTAATGGAGAACAGTGTGGGAGGCATCCCTCCCCCCGGCTTCAGGCTTCCTCGTAGCTGCTGAAGTCAGCACCGCCTGGTGTCAGAGCCGAACGGAGCAGGACCCACACGTGGACCCACACGTGTGGGCCCAGCTGGTTTTCGCCAGAGGCGCCTGGCTACCCGCAGATGGTGCTGGGGCAATGGGGCCTCCACAGGCAGAAACTCGCCCTAAGTCTCGTGTCCCCATACCAGGGGGCTCAGGAGTGGTCGTAGATTTGTGAGAGACAACAGAGCCAGTAGGAGAAAATGTATCTTTGGGGCCTAGGGTTCAGCTTACCTGTCTCATAGACCACAAGCCACAAAGAGAAAATGATAACCTTGGACTTCATCAAAACAAGGTCGTCTTTGCTGAAAGACAGAAAGATCAGCTACAGATGCAGGAGGAACAGTTTTGGGCCACATATTTGACCTAGAACTCACAGCTAGGATACAAGAGAACAGCAAAGACCGAAACCCATCCACTTGGAAAAATGGGAGGGTCGTGACAAGGCCGCCAGTGTAGAGGCTGCGGGGACGTGAGACGGCACAGCCCCTCTGGAGAAGAGTTGGTCGGGAGCAGATGCCCTTCATCCCAGAGAAAGGACAGAATTTTGTGCGCAGTGTTCGCAGCAGCCTCGTTTGGAACTGCCAAAAACCGGAGCCAGCCCTGAGGCCCTCCCGTGGGCCAGTCAGCAGGAAGGAACAGGTCCAAGTGAGAACACCACCTGCAGAGCTCACCTACTCTCTGATTCCATTTCTAGAATATTCTTGAACTAACAGTCCTGGAGACGGAGAGTAGAGGAGTGTCCCCATCTGTGCACGTGGTAACCGCACGCACACGCTCGTGTGCACCCCAGCTGGCACGTGCTGGGCAGCCGGTCTGGTGCAGCCCAGTTGTGTGAGCTGGGACCTGGGGGCTCTGGGGGAAGGTGCCAGGTGCCTGGGGCCCGTCGTGTGGCCTGGCCGTCTGGTTTGACCTGGTTCAAAATAAGTGAGGGAAGCAGTGCTTGTCCTCACGCTTGTCCCCGTCTCCCAGCCTTTTGTGGACCATCCAGCTGTGGGGGTCACCTTGACATCCGCCCCGTCCTGGCCTCTGACCTGAGTATTCGTTTCAGAGTGCTCGTTTTTCCAGTGTGTGTGTGGACTTCAAGTGCTGGAAACAGCACTGCCCCACCCGCGGCGACTTCAGGGACCAGGCAGCTGTCGCAGTGACACTCACCTGCTGTGAACTGTCTCCCCAGGCTCACCTGCTGGATTTGCTCCTGGGAGTTTCGGCCCCAAAACCGCACCCCCTCCCTCCGGTGGCAGTTCCTGGCAGCAGACAAGTCGGCCCCCGGCCCAGAGCACCCCGTGGCCCCCCCAAGCCAAGCCACCCCCCAAAGCCTGTGCACAGCCAAGGCCTAACTACGCCGCCAATCTGAGTGTGATTGGCGGTCGAGAGGAGAGGGGCTTCCGCACCCCCAGCTTCGGTGAGTTCGCCCTCTCTCTCGTGTGAGGCTTTTCCGGGTTGGCCGGGAAGTAGTTACAGCAAAATCCTGCTTTGTTTCTCCAACAGCCTGTCCTGGGAAAAAGTGTTCAGTGGGGCCCATGTCTGTGCTTGCTCAGCGGGGGCTACTGTGGGGGTCCCATGTCCGTTCCTCTTGTTTCCAGGCCGGCATGGGCCAGGCAGCCTGCAGGGAGGCTGTGGTCACAGGGCCAGGACACGATGGCCAGGCCCACGCTCTCCGGGAGCCTTCTGTCCCGGGCCTGGCCGCCGTGTTTGTCATGGGGACAGCACATCTGTGTTGACACCAGGAGGTGACGGAGATGACTGTCCTGGGAGCCTTAAGGGTGGGTGAGCTGGAAACGGTTGTGCAGGCCGTGGGCTGTGTTCATGGGGCCCTTCTGAGGGATGGAGCCATCCTGACTGGTTTTCTCCGAGTGTTGCTGCAGCTCCGCACCCTCCCCGATCTCCCCACTGTGTGCGTCCGGGCAGGGCGCCTTTGCCAAGCCTCTGTTCTCCCCTAGGTCAGAAGCCACGAGTGTCTGAGAGCGACTTTGAGGACCTGCTGTCCGATCAGGGATTTTCCTCCAAGTCTGACCGGAAGGGGCCCAGGACCATGGCTGAGATGCGGAGGCAGGAGCAGGCCCGAGACACAGACCCACTCAAGCTGAAGGTGAGGGCATTGTGGGCGCCCCTGGGGCTGCGGGCATAATTGGCCTTCACCCTGAGCCAGTCAGCAGCCCCCTCGTGAGGCCCCCGACTCTCAGACACAGAAGGGTCTTTGGTCCAACGTGCTTGCAGAGACGGCAGCTTCTGTTTAGGCGCATTTGACTTGTTGGAAGTGTTTGGGGTGAGGATTAGGTGCCTTACTCCTGGAGGCCTGGCCAGAAGGCCGAGCGTCCTCAGTGCCGTCAGGCCAACAGGCCGGCCCGGCACCAAGCCTGGCCCAGGGGAGAGCAGCTCAGGGCTCCTGGGGTGACGAGGGCCATGTGCTGGGCATGGCTGGCTGTGAGACGCAGCGCTGCCAAGTGGTCTGGGTGCGTCCTCTGTGCAGGGCAGGCTCGCTGTGCGCCTCTGAGAGCGCACCCAGGGGCCAGGCCTCACTGGGCGCTGGGACCCTTGAGCAGGCAGGGCCACAACGGGTGGTTGTCTCTGTTTGTCCCGCTGACAGCAAGGTCACCGGGCTCTGTGTGGTTTGTGCTCGGGCCCCGGGAGTGGTGTCAGTCATCCTGGGTGGAGTCAGCACAGAAACGGGGGCGTTGTGTCTGTGTCTGGGCCTCACGATTCATGGTAGAGCCTTGCCCCGTGTGGGGGACCGGGTGTGGAGCCCTGGGGATGATGGCCAGCGGCTTGGCGGGCAGAGGCCCTGAGCTGCACTGAACAGCCCCTGAGCGTCCCGTCCCGCAGCTCCTGGAGTGGACGGAGGGCAAGGAGAGGAACATCCGTGCGCTGCTGTCCACCCTGCATACCGTGCTGTGGGACGGCGAGAGCCGCTGGGCCCCCGTGGGCATGGCCGACCTGGTGACCCCCGGGCAGGTGAAAAAACAGTACCGCCGAGCTGTACTGGCCGTCCACCCAGACAAGGTGAGCGCCGGTGGGGGGCGCGGGAGCAGGTCGGGGGCGGGGGGCGGCTGGGAGCAGGTCCGCGGCCTCCTCACCGCGTGGCCCGGTCCCTCAGGCCGCGGGCCAGCCGCACGAGCAGCACGCCAGGATGATCTTCATGGAGCTGAACGACGCTTGGGCCGAGTTCGAGAGCCAGGGCTCCCGGCCCCTCTTCTAGTCCCACGGTGGCCGGGGCTACACATGTGGCTCATGGAGCCGGAAGCTGCTGAGCTCACCTGGAGGGTCCTGTCCGTGGCCGTGACGGCATGGGCTCGCGTGGCGGCACCCACGTCGTAGTGCGCACCGCTGCTGGTGGGTCCGGAACAGACGCCGCTCCCCGGCGCGAGGAGAGAAAGCATTCCAAAGCCTCCGATTCTCCTTTTCTTTTTCTGGTCCTGAAGGAAACGTGTTGATGACATTCCCCCCCACGATTGTCACAGTTTGTGATTCGTGTCATTTTGAACAGTGGCAGTTGCCTTGAGAGCCCCTGCTCACGGGAGAGCACGCTGCTCAGCGTCCTGCCCGTGGACGCTGACTCCTGCGTGTGAGCAGCCCGGCAGCCGCTTGTACATAATTAAACTATTTTCTGATGATGCTTGTCTTGGCGCCGTGTGGCCTCTGCAGCCATGCCCACGTGTGGCGGGTCTCCGCTCTGACCCTGGGGATGCTGCGCAGGAGCCCCGCCGGCGGGCCTCGCCGTGAGCACTGCATGCGGCCCAGACAGAAGGCCATGCCAACCCACCCCCGTGTCCCGCTGGGTCCCCTCTCTCAGGGGGACGGGCATGGGGCCTTTGGACACTATTGCTTGGGGAATTCAGAGCGGTTGCTTTCTTTTCATGAAAAGCTCATTGGAGAAGAGTCGGGTGCCCAGCCTCACGTGGCAGAGACGTGGCTGCCACGGCTGCACAGGTGTGGTCTCCATGGTGTGTGGGCTCGGGTGGTGCGCACCAGCATGAAGCTTCGGTCAGAGGGGACCTCACAGCCCCTGGGGGTGTCCTGCTCTGCTCCTGCGCGGCCGCCCCCCGGCCAGTCGGCACCGCTGGCCTCTGTGCGCTCCCTTCTTCGTTCAGCGTGGCTCCCGGAGTGCAGTGTGATGCTGGACAGAACTGAGGGCCATCTCAGGACCTGTCACGAGAGGGGCGCGGACCGGAGAGAGGCAGCCCCTGTCCCGCCCATCCCTCGAGTGGGACAAGTGAGTTGGTGTGGACTTGAACCTCTGGTCACAGAGGCGTCCGTGTGAGCCTCTAAACAACACTGCAGGGGCCACAGCGGGGCTGCCGGGAGCCCAGCACCGACGTCCCCAGGTAGTCGGGCGCTCAGAGCCCACCTTCCACTGCCGTCGTCACTGCAGCTGGGGGCCCCTGTGGGCGTTGGGTGGGGCAGGGGCCCAAGGGGGTGGTGCCCAGGGCTCTGAGGGTGCAGAGGGAGAGGCTCTGGCCTTTGACCTGCAGCCAGCAGGACCACACCAGGGGCTGTGAGTCCCCTGCCTTCTGACCCCTGGGCTCCGCCGCTGCCCCTCTGTGGAGGTGACCATGGGCCACACGAGCCCTTGGTGCTGAGCGACTGACGCAGGCTGGTGCAGGCAGCGTCCCAGTGTTCGGAGAATAAGAACTCTGCATTTGTTACGGGTTTGCTGCTATTTTTAGCTTCCAGCTCCTTTAAAAAATAACGAGCGACCTAAATAGCTTTAGAGATTTCACATCAGAGTTGCTTTGAATCCAGAGCCCCGCCCCAGCTTCCACCGCCCTCCAGGGGGCTGTGGGAGCCCACCCACCCCCAGTCCCTGGCCTGATGCCCTCTCTGTCTTTGGTACCGGCCCTTATTTACTGTTTTGGGGTGACTTTCCAGAGGTTTCTACTTGGCTCACAGAGCTCTTACCCTACAGACCCTGGACCCAGTGTGGGGGCCACTCCAGGGACCCGGCACGTCCACAGTGGGGCCAGTGAGGAGTGTAGTCAGGAGCCAGACCTCCATGGGCCCCGGGGGCAGGGTGGGAGAGGCATTTGGGTCGCTGCCCCAGGGTTCCCAGGCTGCCCCCGTCTGTAAACCCAGGACCCCATCGCACCCCCCCAGGGTCTGCAGAGAATGCCCCCACCCCCGGCATGCCTGTGATATCCCCAGTGACCAGCGTCCTCAGGGGCCGTGGAGGCACATGACTGCTGGGCGTGTGACCCACACGGTACGCCCCCACGCCGCCCCCCCAGCCGCCTCACCCCTCCCTGCCTGCTCCCTGACGGCAGGCATTGCCCTTTCACTCAGCTGCCAGTTTGCCCATCCCTGGGGTCCCGGCCAGGGCGTCAGGTCTGGCATCTTGAGAAAGTAGTTTCATTTCTGTACCTAGTGACGCGTCCTCCTTCCTGCCAGCACCTGCTGAACGTCGCTTGCGGTTGGTGTCCCTGCAGTTCCCCGTAGTACAGGCCGGAGAAGCCTTCCGTGTCTCCCGGCCACGGCTGGGCCCACCCTCCGGCAGCGTGGCCTGTGTTCTTGGCTCCGGTGCAGAAAACAGCCTTAAATCCTGCCCCTGCCTGATTCCTGGCAAATGCCTCTTTGTGGGAAATAAATACTATTATTCAGCAAACACTTAACGAGCGCCCACCCTGTGTGGCCGAGTCTGGGGGCTTTTCCAAGGGGTGGGGTCCAGCTCAGCTGAGCACCTCCTCCAGCTTTCACCTGCCCTGGCCACTCTGCCTGGGGTCCCTGAAACGGAGGCCTTGGGGGGACGCAGGGTAGATCCCGTAGGGTCTACAGGGCCCTGGAGTGACGTGGGGTCCCTGCTTTGCTGTGGGTCCCCATGGCCCAGCCGGACCTTCCTGCCCCAGCTGCCATGAGGCCCAGTCCACTCACTATAGGGTCTTCTTCAAACCTTTTTTAAATTTTTTTAATGTTTTATTCATTTTTGAGAGAGAGAGACAGCATGAGCAGGGAAGGGGCAGAGAGAGAGGGAGACACAGAATCAGAAGCAGCTCCAGGCTCTGAGCTGTCAGCACAGAGCCCGACGCGGGGCTCGAACCCACGAACCGTGAGACCATGGCCTGAGCCGAAGTCAGGTGCTTACCCGACTGAGCCACCCAGGCGCCCCATCCCTCAAACCTTGAGATGCTACCCTGCAGGGTGAACATCAGAGCCTCAGGCCTGTGTCCCTGGGTCTGCGGATGATCCCGTGAGACGCACCCCCACCCAGGACTGTGGGCTTGAGAACCCCGGGCCCAAGAGGGACCCTCAGTCCCGTCACTACTGCCAGATTGGACCCTATCAGGCTCTGCAGCCCCCACCCCCAGGTGACGGGCAGGCTGAGCCATGACAAGTCGTCAAGTCGTCTTCCTCACACAAAGCAGCTTGGCCACCAGGAGGGCAGAGCAAAGACACACAGGGACGCATACACACAGGGACGCTTGTGCACACACGCGTGTGCACACACAGGGACACGTATACACACGGACACTTGTCCACATAAGGACGTGCACACAGGGACACATGCACAGAGACGCATGTGCACACAGGGAAGCTTGTGCACACAGACACATGTACACACGGAAGCTTGCACACACAGGGACACGTATACGCACAAGGACCTGTGCACACACAGGGACACGTGCACACACAGGAATGCATGTACACACGGACACGTGCATGCACAGGGACGCTTGTACACAGGGACAGATGGCATGCGCACACAGGGACGCTTGCACACACACGGACACGTGCACACACAGGGACACTTGCACACACAAGGATGCTTGTACATCATGTCTGGTGTTGGCTCTGTTACCAAGGCCCCTGGTGTCCAGCTGAGCTCTGTGGTCCCCGCGCTTAGGCCAGGACCGCCTCCTGGGCAGTAAGGCCTGGACAGGATCTCATCCTGCAGCTTGGCACCTGCCCTGTGCACCCCTGCTGGATGGGCCCTTTGTGGAGGAAGACCCCCCCACCTCCCCACCAAGCAGTGGGAGGCGTCTCTCAGTCTGGCTGGGCTGGGTGTCATGGGGTCCCAGAGGTGGAAGCACGGAGAGCCCCGGCGGCCTGTAGTCGGCGTATCCGGGCTTCTCCGTTCTCAAGACAACGTGTTTCTGCACAAGTCAGGGTGCAGCACGCGCTTCCCCAGGTCAGACGCCGTCTCCTTGGGGGTGGACAGACGGCTCTCCGGGAGCAACCGAGTCCTGTTGTTGAGACCGAGCTCACTGGTGACCCCCAGGGCAGAGGTGCACAGCACTGCCCCTCAGTGCAGGAGAGGGGTCCTCTGGACAGCAGGATGCCGGAGGCTGATCCACGTTGTAGGAGTATTAGGATTTGGTTTCTTTCTCGGGCTGATAGTACTGTTGTTTGGACAAACACCTTCATCTAACCATCAAGGGGAGTCGGGCTCTTTGGCCCTGTGGCCATTGTGAATGACGCTGCCCTGGACATGGGCACACATTTTTCGCCTTTGGATGTGTCCCTGGGAGCAGGTTCCGGGCCCCCGGGATTGTGTGTCACCTGTCAAGGAGCTGCTGGCCTCTTTGTGGCTCCATGTGCCCTGTTGGCCTGGGCACAGGCTCCTTGCCAGGGCGCAGGTGGGCTCACGCATCCACGTGCCATCTGCCCAGCCACACACTGCTGAGCACCCACGCGAGCGGGACAGTGGCCTTTCCTTGGGGATCGGGGCTCCTGAGGACGTGCTCAGAGCATCTGGGCCCAGAAGCTGTCAGGGCCCTGGGTCATGTCCTTGCAGGGACGGGGTGGCCCCGGGTGGTGTGAGTCCAGTCCCCTGGCTGGTACCCCTTGGACAGCAGGAGGGCTCTGGTGCTGAGCCCCCAGGCTCTGCTGTGCCCTTCACACAGACAGAGCTGATCCACACCCCGACTCTTCTCCAGCTCAGGCTCGGCCCAGACACCAGCCTCAGAAATAGAGGGGCCGCCCCTGCCTGCCATGGTCTTTTTGAAGGACTTTCTTCAGGAAGCTGGACAAGCTGCCTGGGCCCCAGGCTGGCAGGGAGGGGGCATCCGACCGCAGCCAGCCCAGCACCCCTGACAGCCCCACCACCCTCTCTTGGCCTCTTTTGCCCTGGGTGACCCCTCCGAACCTTCAGCTTCAGCCAGGCTGCCTACCTGGGGCGTCTGTCTCCTTGCCCAGGCTCCACAAGCAGGCTCCCTCGGCTCCGTTGTCCCGAGCCCTGAGCTGCACCTTCAACCTCGGGTCTGCCTGGCCCGTGGCCAGGGCACAGCGTCCACACTCCTGTCCTGGTGGGGCTGACCCTAGTGGACACTGGTCCAGCCATGGCCTCTGTACAGCCTGGCCTGGGAAATCGGTGAGGGCTAGCAAGGGGCCTCTAGGGTGCCGAGGGCACAGGGTCAGGTAGTGGGCCAAGTGGACGACCGCCCGTCAGCTGCCCACAAGGGCAGAGGTCGGCGTCAGAGTCTGGCCCTCCGTTCAGTCCTCCCCGACCGCACCGCAGGCTCCCTGCCCACCACACCCCGTGTGTGTCACACGCCTCCGCTCCAGGCTCACCTGCAGGGGGTTCGAGGCCAGCACCGGCCAGGGGCCGACGGTCAGTGCAAACTGGACACCTGTCCTCAAGGGCAGGGGCTCTGCTGTGAGTCCTAGGTTGCCACCGGCTGGAGGCTGAGCCAGGGTGCAGCCCAGCGCCCCTGCCACACCTCACATATCTGGCCACCTTGGTCTCGGGCAGGAAATCCAAACCGTTGTCTGTGTGAAGTCTTCCTCAGCTGTTCTCTGAAGCAGCAAAACCCGACTGACAGATGGTCCCCAAACCAGCAGGCACTGGGCCGCCCCGGCGGGGTGGGGGGGAGGTGAGCCCCTTCCACAGCGAGCTCAGCAAGGTGAGGCCACACGTGCCCTTCGGGCTCTGCTCACGCCTTCCCAGCAGCTGGAGAGGGCCTGGGGCCTGCCAGGGCGGGGAGGGGGGAGATGGGGGCAAAGACACGAGGAAGGAGCTGTTTGGGGACACAGACATGTCCGCTGTTTGACCTGCTTCAGCCAAGGCTTCGTTCGCCGATGTCTAGGCCAGGCCTCAGGGCACATGTGGGCTTCAGAGTCGTGCAGATGAGTGCTGGGAAACCTGGGTGGGGGGCCGGCCGGGTTCCCGGCAGAATGGAAACAATCTCGAGTCCCGAGTGGGGGAGGGCGGCTGCACCGGCACACGCGTCCCCGCCTGTCAGGCAGCATGATGTGCTCGTGGCCATGTTGCTAGTGGGTGAGTGTGGGCTGGGCCCATGTGCTCGGGTCACGTAGATTTGGGGAGGACTCAGGCTGGGGGCCTCTAGGAGCCTCACCTGGGGGAAGAGACTACGATTTCGTGGGGAGCCAGAGCTTGGGCAGGGTGGGGCACATGGGCAGCTAAGGGGCCGCTGGACGAGAGGACACCTGCTCCGGCCCCAGGCCCTGACCTACGCTCGCGTCTGCTGGCCACTCGGGGTGGGGGCAGGGCCTGTATAGGATCATCTTCCTGGATGGTAGGAGTAGATGTTTCCAGAGCCTCAGCCAGGCCCTGGGCAGGCTGCAGGCCAGGACACCAGGCCCAGGGCGGAGGTTTGGAGGGTCCCCCTGCCAGCAGCAGGGACGGCACCAGGCTTACAGGCCACCCAGTCACCCAGGGCAGGGCGCTGTCCACGGTGGGACCTGGACCAGGGAGGGGCCACACTTCCCAGATGCTCACCTGGCACCTGAGGGGTGGTGTTTGGCTGTGGGGACGCGTGTGCCAGTGCGGCCGCCCTCCCCCACGCGGGACTCGGGGCTGTTTCCATTCTGGGAACCCAGCCAGCCCCCCACCCAGGTTTCCCGGCACCCATCTGCACGACACTGGCCCAGTGCAGCCTGAAGCCCACATGTGCCCCGAGGCCTAGACATCGACTTCCGAAAGCCTTGGGTCTCTGTCCTTGTCTGTGCGCTGATCTCTCCGCACAGCACTTACTGCCATCTGCTGTCTCCTGGGCACCGGCTCCTTCTGGAATAGAAGCTGAGAGAGCACGCAGCCTTGCCTCCTTCCTCACAGCACCTGTCGTGATGCCCAGAACCGTGCCCGGAAACAACTGCAGTTAGCGCGTGGGTGGGCAGGCAAAGCTGGGCCCTCGCGCCTGGGGCTGGTCCCAGGGGTGGGCGGAGGGGCGGAGGGTGACTGGGACTCTGCCGTCGAGGGGCACTCCTCGTCCTTCCTCCCCTTGCTGGTGGGTCCGAGGTTCCTGCAGGCGGTGCACGTGACCCGGGCTGGTCGGGTTCACTTCCAGCCCAGGCGGGAGCCCTTTGAAGTGGTGGGTGCTGACGGGGGAAAAACAAAGGGAAGAAAGCCTGGTTTGGGTGCTTGCTGGGGTGTAAGTGCTCCCCACAAAGGCTGATCGCACGCCGCCGACATGAAGTCACTGAATGCTGACCCCCTGTCTTCAGCGGGGAGCCCCGGCCCGGCTGTGTGTCCGCTGGGGCAAGCCTCCACCCCCACCCCCTGCACCCCCACCTCCCGGGGCCTCGGGCCACACCCTGTGGTGGTGTTGCCGGTGTTAGCCACCTGACCTTCCCGCTTCCTGGACCCAAGCACAGCCAGGAGGCCAAGACTCAGAAGGCAAGGGGGATCCAGGAAAGCCCTGTGCCTCCTTCCCCAAGTGAGCCAGGAAGGGTGTCCTGGGCACGAAGCATCCCAGCAGAACCCACACAGGCCTCACTGGACTCTGGGTGTCACTGGAAAGAGGGGGACCCACTCCTGGGTGGTGATGACCGCATCTGGATCCCTCAGCCGCCGGGCAGCCCCTGCCGGCCGCACAGAACTCTCGGGCACCTGCATCTCCGTCCTGAAACCCACCTCCGAGGGCCAGCAGTGTTGTTGACTGGCTGAGTCCTGGCTGCATCAGGGTCACTGTCTGAAGGAATCCAGGCCCCTGAGCTGCCCCACCAGGCTCCAGGGGGCCCTGGGAACAGCCTGGATCTCCCAGGCCCTCTCAGCACCCCCACTGCTGTGGCGTGACCCCTACCCCTACCCCTTTGCCCACTCAGACGGGCGTCCTGTGTGCAGGGGCTGAGTCTGGCCTCAGGGCAGGGCTGAGAAGTGCAGTGTGGAAGAAGGTCCTTTTTTTTTTTGATTTTTTTTGAGAGACAGAGGACAATTGGGGGAAGGGTAGAGAGAGAGGGAGACACAGAATCTGAAGCAGCTCCAGGCTCTGAGCTGGCAGTCAGCACAGAGCCCGACGCGGGGCTCGAACCCACGAACCGTGAGATCATGACCTGAGCCAAAGTCAGACGCTCAACCGAGCCACCCAGGCTCTCCAAGAAGGTTCTGTTAAAGGCACCCACTGGGGCGCGCCTGGGTGGCCCAGTCAGCTAAGTACCCAACTCTTGATTTCTTTCAGCTCAGGTCATGATGTCACAATTCGTGGGTTCAAGTCCCACACCTGGCTCTGCACTGATAGCGTGGAGCCTGCCTGGGATTCTCTCTCACTGCTCCTCCCCAGCTCTCTCTGTCAAAATAAATATTTTTTAAAAAGGGGGGAGACCCACTGGCCTTGGTCCCCAAGGCAAGTCTGGTGGCTTCTTGGAAGGTGGAGGAGGACACTGGGGTGGAGCAGAGTTACTGAAGTGGCGGGGGGTGGTGTTCACAGAACAATGATGGCTGGTCTGCAGCTCAGGGAGATCTTTCTCTGAGGGTCACATGACAGGCCCTAGGGAGTGACCATGGGTGAGGAAGTCAGGGGCTCGCAGATGTGGATGGGACCTGCATGGATGTCACCATTAAACTGCAGTGGATGTGACCAGATGTCCCCCAAGACTTAGAGATGCCCCAGGGCATTTGCGCAGCCTGGACGTTTCTTTCATTTCAGGGTCTGCCTTGCCTGTGACTGCGGAAGAGACACTGGTGTGACAGACACAGACACGCTTACCCCAGGGCCACCCAAGAGCACCTAGGCCCAGCCCACAGGGGCCCTGCTGGAGGCCGGACGTCCAGAGGGTAGAGGCCTTCAGAAACACAGCCTCTCTGAGAGCAAACTCAGCCCTGCCCCATCTTCCCCCAAGCCTCCTGTACCTCACCCCTGCCTGCGCCCACTCGGGGCTGTCCCTGCCCCACGGCAGCCAGTGAAAGGCTGAATCCCACCTCCAAGCCCACATAGTTTTACGCTGGAGCACAGAGGGGGGCTGTTCCAGGCAAGGAGCAGAGAGGGGGCCTCACCGCTGCTGCTGACCCCTCCTCGCTTTCCCTCGGCCCCTGCACCGCCCCCTTTTCTGAGCATGTCTGAAAGGCATGCCTGCCCCGCTCCGACACAATACCCTGCAGGGGACTCAGAGTCCCCACCGCTCTGCCGGACCCCTGTGCCGAGGCTGTTCGAACAACGACCGGAGCCTGGGACGAGGACAGAGCCGGTCAGCGGCCAGATGGGCACGGGGCTGGCGAGGGAGGTGACCGTGGGCTGGGGGAAGGGGCCCGGCCAGCGACAGCGGCCTGGGGCGTGAGGCAGAGCGGATGTGCCATCGCTGTGCTCCGAGCGCAGATCCTGGGCCAGCCCCTCGGGGAAGCGGGTCCACAGCGCTGCTGGCGGGGGTCCCGCTTGTCTCTGGAACTTGAGGAGCAGCCTCTGTTGGGGGGCAGGGCCTCTGTGGAAACAGACGGTCAGGAGGAAAGTGTGTTTCATCACAAGACCCTGACCAGGCAAGCGTGACCCGCACCCAGGACGGGACACGGGGCTGAGGGACAAGTGGGCACCCTGGCTGGGCGGCACCTCCAGCTTTACTCCCCGGAGCCCCTGCGATGAGCCCGCAGCAGGCTGGGCACTTCCTGCCAGGGTGGCAAGGGGAGGGGTCACGGCATCAGGGAGGCACACAGGGTCCCTGCGCTCCCAGCCCCGGTCCTGCCCCAGCTCTGATGAAAGACAACTGTGATTTTCCACCTCACGTGGCTCCCGCTTTTCCCACGTTGTTACCCTTCAAGTAGTAATGAAATCCAGCAGGAAAACGGCAGCACCGTGGGCTGGATCATTCAGTGTGTGAAAGTATTAAGTTTGCATTTGAAGTTTCCGGATCAGCGTCTGTGCCAGAGGCCCCTCCCAGCAGCCCCTGCACCCCCACCCCAGACTGAAGAGCAGCTGCAGGAGGTCCTGGAGGCGGCCCCGGGGCCCTCTCCGGGTGCGAGCGGGACACTGCCCCACGGCCCCTCCGTGGCACAGAGGGGTTCAGCAGGGGCCAGGCCTCCCTGGAGAGGGCAAAGGGGCTCCCAGGAGGGGCTCCCGGGAAGGCAGGGGCAGGGTGGCTGTGTCCTGTCTGCCATCTGGAGCGACTGCATGGCAGGGAATCTCAGTCCCAGCGTCATATGGTCCTGGGCACAGCCCTGCTGTGGATCAAGGCTTCCTGGCCTCAAAGGGGCTGATTTCCGGAAGGTAGTGCACTTCCGGAGCACGCAGAGAGCCGAGCTAGGGGCTGCACCGCTGCTCTGCCAGCTGGCCAGGGTCCCACGGCCAGGCCCTGGCTGTGGCCAGACACACACGTCCGGAGCGCTGACCTGTTGTTGGTGGGATGCCTTTCCCCTCACCCTGGCTCCCCGGGACGCACCCCCACTGCCAGTACCACCACCACGCACCTCCTCTGTGCCCGGACCCCATCCTGGCTGTGGCCACATCCAGGTGCCTTCTGAGCTCCCTCCTGGATCTGTCTCAGCCGTGTGGAAGTTCCCGCCAAGCTCCTGCCTCGCTGTGGCCGGTTGCATTTCCGGGAACTACTCCTCAGTGCCCAGGTCCTCTGTGTGCCCTCACAGGGCCACAGAGTGTGTGTGCACACTCCGCGCGTGCAGCACCGCCGCCCTCACCACGGGAGCAGAGACGCCGGCGGGCGGTTCCCAGCTGGCCCACCTCGCGGCCTCACTGCCTGCCCAGAGCGCGGCTCACCCTGCGGTCCTTCGCAGGCTCCAGAGCTGGTCAGCCTCCCCCTGCCGGAATGGGGCCCCCGTCCCTCTGGTCCGAACTGTCATCAACCTTGTCTGTTCAGCCTGGGAGAGTGTGAGTCATGGTTGGGGCACCCATTCCCAGCTTAGGGCCTGTGTCAGGACTGCGGGGTCACGGCACAGGTGTGCGTGAAGGAGGGTAACAGCAGAGAGACAGAGATGGTGACCCCGCAGAGAGACACAGGGAGGGTAAGAGAAAGAGGGACAGACAGCATCCGTGGGGCCCTGGCTCGGGGCTGTGTGTGGAGCTCAGCGAGGCCCGGATCATGCAGTCAGTCGGGCTGTGGAGTCCCCATCGAGTTGAGAGCCTCTTCTCCGTCCTGATGAGCCTGCAAGGCCCTGACGCTATGAAGGCAGCACTCGGCCCGACCTGGCTGCCCTAAGGTCAATGGGGTGTGTCCCTGCAGAGGACTCCTGAGGGTACCCGGGGTCATTGGTTGTGGCGCCTGCTCTGGACTCGGCTGAGGTCACCTCTGGGATCCTCCATGCGGTGGACACAGGAGGCCAGCTGTGGTCCACCCTCCAGGCCCATCTGGTGGCAGAGGTGGAGGGAAGGGCCTTCTCTCTTTCCTGAACCAGACCTCTCCCTCCAGCATCTACACCGGGGTTCTGAGGACACGGGAAGGGCCAGGCTGAGCAGGACTTGAGCTGGGGCTCAAGTCAGACAAGGCCCTCACACGCCCAGTACCACGTGACCACAGAATGCCCGTCCCTAGACCTGCTCAAGGCCTGGGGCTAGAATCCCTCTCCCAAGAAGGGTTGGGGAGAGATGAAATAGGACTGTGCTTCCCATATTTCTGGGGGTCAGCCAGGGCAGACTAGCTCAAGGGGCTCCTTGCAGCCCTGGCCTGAGTCCTATGTCCTGCCCCCAGGCTCACCCTTTGGGCAGCACCCCACCTTTCACCTCCTGGCCCAGACCCAGGGGATAGGACCTGTTAGCAGGAGAAGCTGAGAATGTTGCGGCCAGCTCCCCAGGGCCCTGGGGTCCAGAGAGGCTGCAGAGGGGTTTCCTGAGAAGTGGGCCTCCTCCGGGGTCACTGGCCACTGAGTAGAGACTGACCCCAGCTCCCACGGAGTGGCGCTGGTTTCCTCCATACCCGCCCCCTGGGGCCTTACCAGGCCACTGCCCGCACAGTAGGGGCTGGAGGCGGCCAGCGAGGGGTGGGAGCTGGGAGCAGGTGCCCAACAGATTGGGAGGAAACAAGCGGCTGTGGGTCCGCACCTCTTCCAGAGTCAGGTGGAGGCGGGTCAGGAGGGCCGGCGGCGGCGGAAGAGCAGAGAGGAGCGGGGTTGCGGTCTTCCCGGGGTGCGGGTGCGGGTGGGGGCAGAGTCAGCTCTAGGATCCGTCACGTCCGCCGCAGGCCCGGCACCCCGATGACTCTGTCCGGAGGGGACACTGACAAGCTAACGCAGGAGGTCAGCCCTGGGCCAAGAGCCCGGGGAAACAGTTTCAGCCCCGACGCTCCTCGAGGTCCGACGCGGCCGCGCCGCAGCCCCTCCCCGCAGCTCCGCCCACAACGCTGGCTTGCGGGGCAGGGTCTCCCGACCCCGGCGGGGCGGCGGGACTGGAGGCCTAGCCTCCGACCTTGCGGCGACCCCAGTCTGCCCGCAGTGCGGCTGCTGCCGCGGGGGAAATCCCTGAGGCCCGGGGGAGGGGGCGGCCGCGCGGGGGCGGAGCGGCCCTCGTCCGCAGTGACCTTCACGCGCCCGGGCCCCGCGAGGGGCCGCCCGCCCGCGCCACCGGCGCCCGCCGCACTCTTCCCCGTCCGAGTCCCCCCAGATTGAAACTCGGCGTGGCCTCCTCCCCCTCGGAGACGCTGTTACCCTGAAAATAGGTCCCGGCCGCTCTGCGGCTCTGTCTCGGCCGGGGTGGGTTTTCGGAGTCTGGGGGCTCCCTTTCCTGCCAGGGGTGCCAGGGGGCCCGAGGGCGGCGGAGTCGGGGTCACGGGCAGCACTCAGGGTCACTCGTCCGGGGCAGGATCACTGCTGACCCTTCCCCTGCGCGCCGCGGCGGCGTGGAATGGGGAGGCGAGCCGAGACCCCCAACCTCCAAGGCCCCTCCGCTCCTGCCTGAAAAGAAAGCTTCGGCCACTGGGGGTTTCGCGTGCGCTCCCAAGGTGCTCCCCACCGGCTGGGGCGGGGGGGTGCGCGACACTGCGAAGAGGGCGACCCCCGCTCGGGTCCGCACTGAAGAGGTCGGACGGTGGTCGGGGTGGGGTGGGGGCACTATCTGGGACTCCAAGCCGCTGGGCGGGCCGGGGTCGCACGGGGTGGCTCGGAGATGCCCTTCCCCCCCCCCCCCCCCGAACGCGGCGCCAGGGCAGGTTTGGGAGCCGAGAGGGGGCGCGTCTCCCCGCCCCCGCCCCCCGCGGGCGCCAGCCCAGCCGCCGCGGCCCCGCCCTCGTCGTCACGCTCGGACGCGGGCGGGGGGCGGGGAGCGCCTCCGTGTGACGCGCCCTCCTCGCCGTGCCCTTCAGCCGCCGCCGCAGTTCCCGGGGCGCCACATGGACCCGGGCCGCCCGCGCGCGCTCCGCCGCTGACCGCCCGCCCGCCCGCAGCCCGAGCCGCGAAGGTAAGCGACGCACCCGCGCGCAGCCCGCTCCCGCCGCCCCTCGCGGCCCCGGGCGGCGCTGTCCGCCCGCGCGGTGCTGAAGCGGGCCCCGCGGTCCCGGCTCGCGCCCGGCCTCCCCGCGCCTCCGCGGTGCCCCGGCTCCCGGCTCCTCCCGCCCCCCGGCGCGCCCGCCCGCAAAGCCACGGGGTGCGGCGCGGCGGGGGCCCGGGGGCTCCAGCAGCTCCCGTCTCGCTGTGGCTGGACCGCGAGTGCCCATCCCCCTCAGGAGCCAGGGGAGAAGTTTGGAAGAGAATCTGCTTTGCGGCAAGGGCGCCCCTGCGCGCCAGCGCTCTGCGGGGAGGCGGGGGCACTGCCACCCAGCCAGCCCTCCCCAGGCCGCATAGCCGCGGGTCTCCTTCGTCTGCAGAGGAGAACCCCGTGAAACACGGGGTCTCCAGAGACCTGGGGTTCCCTGCCCGGAGGAGACCCCGCAGGTGGGGAGGCAGGGGTATTGCAGCTGTTGATTTTACAGGAAGCACCTCCCCACCAGAGTTCAGCAGACCTGGACCCTGGAACGCCCTACCCGTGCAGATGCAGGTGGAGGGGTGGTCTGCTCCCCCGCATTTACATCTGTTCCCTGAAGGCTAGACTCCCTGCAGTTTCCCCCTTCCGCCCCCACCCTCACTGGTGGCAGTGGGCACTGGAATTTCCCTTGGATGGAGCCGGTCTCCTGAGACTTCCCTGTCAGAAGCCAAGGGGACTTCTCTGAAGGGGCATCCACTCGGGCCCCACCCCACCCTTGCCGCTGTGCCCGTCCCTTAGACAGACCCCCACCCCGCTGTGGCCCAGGGCCCAGAAAGGAGGCAGAAGAGCCAGTCACCTTCAAACACGCCTTGGGCCTGCCCCCACCTGGGCCCGGCTCCTCTGAGCTGTGCTCTCCCAAGTCATGAGCACCCCTGCCTACGTCCCTGCAATGGCCACTGAAAACTAGTTCCAGAAACCCAGGGTTCCAGGTGAGACCCCTTTGCAGGCCCGTAGGGTCCCGGGATCTACCTGCCTTGGTCAGGGCGTGGGGTAGAAACCCTCCTCCACAGAGACCCCTCCCCAGGCCCTCCTAGGCATCCCTGTCAGTGCCGGGATCCCGCCATAAAGTGTGGGGAGATTGTCAAATGACGCTCTCAGACGCCAGACCTATGCTCACGGGACGTCATGTGGGGATGAGGAAAAGCTCTTCCCCAGGCCTGATCAGGGTGACCTGTGCCCACTTCCTTTCCTGCAGGCGGAGAGCTCCTGGCCACACTTGCATGTGAGTTCTGACCATCGGAGGAGCCGCTGAGGAATCAAAGCCATCGGCATGGAGTTCGTGATGAAACAGGCCCTGGGAGGTAGGAAGCGGGGGGGGTGGGGGCAGGATGCTCCCAGCTGTCGCGGGCTGCAGACCACCGTGGCACGCGGACACGCCGGGGCACGTGCCGCACATGGTCACCCCAGACTTCACACGTTCCTTCACTGCACATCCCCCCAAAACACACCTGCCCACTCCCTCTCTCAGGAAAGAGCCAGGGAAAGGGCGCAGGGGCCAAGGCCGTGGGGGAGGAAGTACGCTGCCGTGCTGTGGTCAGGGCAGAGCCCAGAAGACAGAGCAGAGAATGGGGCCAAGGGTTCAACAGCAGCACTCTCCCCTGGACTTGGGAGGAAGGCCCGGCGCGGTGTGGGTTTCACAGACACTACGGCTAGCCCCAACTGTCAGGGTCTGGTGGCCCCCCTGGGACCTTGCTCTTGGTGGGCAAAGCTACGGGAGGCTGCAGGGTGGCTGGAGCAGGTAGAGTGGGGGTGGGGAACCAGGCCTGGAGCTGTCCCTGGGGGTCTCACCCCTGCGGGGGCAGCAGCATGCGCAGGGAGCCAGGGCTGGCCGAGCTCGGGGACAAGAGAAAAGACCAGGATGGCTGTGTGGGCCTGGCCCCGTTCCACAGAGGAGTGCAGCCGTGCGTGTGTCTGTGTGTGCGTGTGTGTGTTGGGGGAAGGGTCTACCCTTCTAACACTGCTGACTCCTATCTGAAGCGAATCCTGTGCCTGCTGGGGTCAGAAGGCCACCGCTGTGGCCAGAGACCCTGGCTAGGAGGTGGGCAGCGCAGCGAAGTCCACAGTGGCGCGTGCTTCCTGGTAGAGCGGCCTCTCCAGCGGGGCCGTGTGCTGGTGCAGCACCAGCTCCCGGAGCTCGCTGCCGTGGGAGCCTGTGCCCAGACCCGACTCCGCCATCCGGATGTCTTCCCTGGGTGGCCGCCTCTGTGGGCCCCACCCTGACCTGGCACCGATGGCAGCCTGGCGTGAGTCAGGTGATGCGTCTGCAGTGGTGGGAGGAACCAGGACCATGTGCCGGGAGGAGGGGCGCCAGTGGGGCCACCGTGGCCGGATGGGGACGGCACAGCGCCGCGAAACCCAGGATGGGGCCCGAGGCGGCTGCCTCTGTGCTCGCCGCAGGTAGGTGACTGGACGTTTGGGCCTTCCCCGGGGCCACAGTTCCTAAGATTTTGTGGTCAAGGAGCGGCTGCAGGTCGAGTCTAATTATAATGATTACGTCACCGGGACATGATTCAGGGACAGGCCAGCACCCTGGCAGCAGGAGCAATCCATGCTCCACCAGCCAGTCCCAGGCTGTTACAGATAATTAATTAGGTGGCTAATTCAGGCCCTGAGGTGGGTTTGTAAGAAAACTGGAATATCTGATCTGGCTGTCTACATGGCTGAAATTAGCTGTGTAATTGCCAGCCTGGAGTCCCTTTGTTCCATGTCAGCCCAGAGTTTCTCCTGCGGCGGCGACGGGGCGGGCTTCTCGGGGCCGTGTGGGAGCTGGGGGAGGGGGGCGGCAGCAGAGGCGCCTTGGAGCACCCTCTTGGTGGCCACGCACAGGGTGCCCCAGCCAGTGCTGGCTCCCGATGCCCACCATCCCCGCTGAGGGCGAGCTCTGCGCGACTTCCAGGGCAGGACCCCGTGCTGCTTCTGTGCTTCTCTCCCTGGCAGGCATCATTTTGGTCTCAGGATGAGCACATTCAGACAGAGGGACAGACAGACACCGGGACAAGTATTCCGAGAGAGACAGGCCCAGGGGGTTACACCCAGGAAACCGCTGAGAAAGAGGCGGGCAGGCTAGGGGGAGATGGAGGCGGGAGAGACAGTGGGGTGCAGGCTGGGGGTCAGGCCCAGCAGCCACTTGGGGGGGTGGAGAATCGAAACAGAGCAGCCGAGGGGAAAGAGCACACCGAGACGGACACTGAGGAGCCCAGGGAAGCAGGACGAGGGACGGGAATGTAGGGTGACTGGTGGAGAGACAGACACAGTGACAGAGATGGTCAGAAACCAGCTGAGCAACTGAGGGCTGGAAACACAGAGACCGTACACCTGCACACTGGGAGACCACACACTCGGAGACCCCACACCTGCACACACCGTGAGATCGCACACCTGCACACTCGGAGATCACACACTCGGAGACCACACACCTGCACACTCGGAGACCACACACCGTGAGATCGCACACCTGCACACTCGGAGATCACACACTCGGAGACCCCACACCTGCACACCCAGAGAAAGACCTACAGCAGGAGGGAGGCATGGCCCGGAGGGAGCCCCGTGGCGGCCCTCACGGCAGCACTGGCTGGCTCCACGAAGCCCCCTTGAGTTGTGTTCATCTGAGGCTGCCCGCGGCTCACCGGCTGCGTGTCTTCCTGACCGGGCGTCTCATGGAAGGTCTTTGTTAGGGACAGAGGCTTTGAGGTGACTGCCTGGGAGGAATGGCAACTACAAGACTCCAGAATCAGCGTCAGGCAGACAGAGCAGCAGGGAGTCCCAACCCCCCACCCCCACCCAAGTGCACGGCTGTAGGGCCTCGTCCACTCTGGGGCGCAGGGTATGGGGAACTGAGCGACAGTCCAAAGTTCACGGGGTGCCGGTCTCACAGGAGCTCAGAGGCAGTTTGGACGGAGGTGAAAGCTCAGACGACCCCAGGCCTTTCCCATAAGCCTCTGGTGACGTCGGCTGCTGCCCGGTCCTGGGGGCCCAGCCCCCACTGAGGCTGTGCCCAGCCAGCGGGCTGCTGTGTGACCCTTGCCGAGGAACTTCTGCCCCACTGGACCTCCTGGGGACCACCTGGGAGCAGGGCGCAGACCCCTGGGCCCCTGCCACACTACGGGAGAGAAGGGAGAGGGAGGGGGCTGGGAGCTGCTAGGGGCTGTCACTGGGTGAGGACAGTGTCCCTGTCACGTCGCAGCAAAGCCATCAGCACCGACCAGTGGCTTCACAGACACCCGGTGCCCAGCTGCTTCTCTGCAGGAGGTGGGCAGGCATGGACCACAGAGGAGAGGACAGGTGGCTCCCGGGGCTCCTTCCCCCGAGGCGGCAGCATCTGCCCAGATGCTCCAGTCCCTGGGCCCCTGGAGTGGACACGGGAGGGCTTTGCATGGTGGCTGCGTCTCTCCTGAGATGCAGCCTGAGAGGGTGGGGGCTGTGGGGCATCTGCCCTCAGGGCCTGAGTCCTTTGTGGGGTGACTAGCGGGCACCCTTGGCTCCTTCAAACTCAGACATGGTGCCTGGGACACCATTCTGCGGGGCCCACGCGGAGGCAGGGGAGCCGAGGCCCCGCGGGCTCGCAGGGCTGGCTGAGGAGGAGGAGGAGTGTCTGGGGCCATGTTGGTGAGAAAGGGTCCAGCTGTTGGCAAATTTGTTCTAAGAAGATATCCCGGAGGCTTTTATGTTTTTGGGCCCCCCCGAGATCCACCAAGACGCCCCCAGTCTTACTGCTCAGACCCTTAGAGCAGAAAACACGTGCGGAGTCCGTGGCAGCAGTGGAGCTGGTAACAGAGCAGCCAGGTGCTTGGGCCACATGTTTGGGAAGCCGGGGCCCCGGATCCTCAAGGGTACGATTTGAGAAGACTGTTTTCCCCCAAGGCCAGGAAGTGGCACTCGGCCCAGGAGCTGTATTCACACCGTGGACGAGAGCGTGGGCAGCTGTCAGTGTAGTGTGGTTGGTTGTGGACCCTCATCAGGCTAAATCAGGCACAGCCTGGGTATTTTGGCCCCCAAAACTGGTTTTCAACACTGGTTACTCTGTTGACTTGCCTTAGCATGACACAGTCCATGTCCAGGTTGTGCTCAGGTCCTTGGGGATGGTGTGGGGGCCGGGGAGGGCTGCACGGAGGAGAGGACATCTGAGATGGGATTCAAGGATGTGCAGGTGAGACTGGGACACGGCACGTGCAAAGGCCCAGGGGCTGCAGGGGTTGGGACAGGTGTGGAAGGCAGCAGGAGATTGGAAGGAGAATGTTACAGGACAACAGTGACCAAACCCAAGGGGAGGGGTCTTCTCAGCAAGCACACTTCTGTCCCGAGCACTCCAGTGGCCCACTGCTGCTGTGGTCACTGGGGCCTGCGGCCAGGGGCCACCCTGGGGCAGAGAGCCTGGTCTGGGCTTGGCCGAAAGGCTGTCCTGTCTTGGTGAGGGCATGAGGGCCTGAGATCCGGTGTTTGAGGAGGTGAGAGACGAGGGTGAGAGAAGGGCCACGGATGTGTGCATGAGTGTGTGCAGACAGCCTCTCCACCGAGCAAGACTGCGGTGTGTGGGAGGAGGGTCACCCAGCCCTCCGTGGACAGAACAGCCTTTCACAGACGCACACCCCCGGGAGAGCCTCTGAGGGCCTGTGTACCCTGTGGGTGGCAGGCTGTTTGCTCTCTGCTGGGGCGCCGTCCTGGGGGTCTCATGGGGACCGGCCTCCAGATGTGTCGAGGCTGCCAGGGTCCGATCCTAGAGAAAACAGGGCAGTGCCCACCTCGCCGCTCGCACAACACGGGGTGTGGCTGCAGTGGGGCGACTCGCCCTCTGGGAGCTGGGGGCCCTGGGCAGAGAAGCTCCTCCCTCGGCGCCGGTGCCTTCCCCCACCTCCAGGGCTGAGTTGGGGGCCTCCTTTCTTGTTTGGCGCCTGCTTGTGTCAAGCAGCCTGAGCGCCCGTGTGCCGCCGCTGGCTCTGTGACTCCCAGCCCGTGGGTGCCAGCGGCCGCTTCCCGGACGCAGCATCAGGGGCCTGAGGTGTTTGCAGGTCAGAAATAGCTCTTTCCCAGACCCTCCTTCACCTGGCCTCCTAGGGCCTCAGGTCAGAGCTGTACGAGACAGTAACCCCTGGGACGCCACGCAGAGGGTGAGGCCGGGCACCCCCGCCCCGTCCCAGCCGAGCGGGGCTGCGGGGGAAGGAGCAAGCCGGGAGGGAAGCGCTGCAGTCCTGCACGGAGGAAGGTGCACATTCGAGAAACAGAGAGGGGCTGAGGAGGTGTGTTTCCCTCCCGCAAGAGGGTGTCGTCGGTGGCTCAGTGCTGTCAGCTGGGGCCCGGCTTCGGCTCCCGTTGTGCCCTGTCACCCCGCAAGCTTCCCTGGGCTTTTATGCTTGGCCGGCTTCTCCCAGCGGCCAAGTGGCTGGTGCTGCTCTTGGGTCCCGTGGACGGGGCAGGAAGAAGGGAGGGGCCCAGGGAACAAGCCCGCGTCCTGCTTAGCAGATGTGTTTATGGATCTTACGGAGGGTTCCAGTTGTGTGTCATGGGCAAGAAGGGTCTGCGAAGGTGAGGCCAAGGTGGGCACCTCGCCCTCCAAACAAGGTGGACGGGCACCTCACAGCACCTGGCTCACACCAACTTGGGAAGTCTTGATGTTCGGATGTAAGACCCCCCACCATTAGCCCTCCAAGGGCTGGGGTGCCTCCTCCTTCCCCTGCTCACCCCTGGGAGCCGGGTTCTCCGCAGGCAGGCAGCAAGAGCTCCATGCTGAAATGCCAACATCACTCGGAACGGGCTTCCCAGATGCCCCGTTGATCAGGCAGCACTTACCTCCCTGGGCTCAGGAGAGACCCCACTTGCCCCACATGTCTCAGGCTGGAAGGCACATCAGAGAAACTGCCTTTTCTCCCTAAAGCAACGAGGGGCCGTCTTCCCCTCAGGAGAATATGGTCCTGGTTGATTAAGCTACAGTTCAGTTATAAAGCTTTTGCCCCAGTGTGGGAATAAGATGGATATAAATGCACTTAAACTGGTAAAGTCATTTATTTTTTGCCTTGTTGGTTGGCAAGAAATTCCGGTTGGGATTAAAGCATTTGTTTTAATAGCTCCTGTGTGACGGGGCTCACGGTGATCTTGCACAAACACCAGGGACGGGGTTGGCTCCGGAACGTTGCCCATTTAATGCTGGGGCGTTTAAACCAGCAGAATGAGCATCAAGTCCAGGCAGACCCTAATGCCGCCGATTTCGGAGACTCTGGCGTGGTAAACCCGAGCCCGGGTCCGAGTGGATGAGGCAGGGAGGACAGGGCCATCCTGGGACTCCGGCTGGTGGCCGGCGGCTGCCCGAGCACCCCGTGCCGTCGGGGGGGGTGGTATCGGCTGGGGTCCCTGCACTTTTTCCTCCTGGCCTATGTGTGCTCGGGCCTCGTATAAGTCTGTCTTCTGGGGTTGCTCTCACTTTCCTCATCTCCTGGACGGGGGCTCGGGGGACGTGGCTGCTCTCGCCCTTGCAGAAATCAGCCAGGGCCTCTGGCTTTCTTCTCATAGAGACTGGCCGGGTTGAGGAAGAGTCCCTGCTCCGTCCTATAGGCCCCCTTTGGTACCATGGGCCTGACTGCGAACCGTGACCTCTAGACTGAGGAGGTGGGCTGAGGTCAGGTGGTCACTCAGGGCCCAGCAGAGGGCTTGCGGTGCTGGGTTCTGAGTGCTGGGTGCCGTGTATTGTGCCAGGTGCTAAGTGCTATGTGCTGAGTTCTGAGGGTGCTGGGTGCTCAGTGCTGAGAGTACTGAGTGCTGGGTCTAGGTGCTGAGGGTGCCATATAGTGGGTGCTGGGTGCTAGGTGCTGAGTGCTGGATCTGGGTGCTGAGGGTGCCGTATAGTGGGTGCTGGGTGCTGGGTGCCAAGTTCCGTGCAGACTGGGACTCAGGAGGTTGAGACTCAGGTCTAGCAGCCGTCGGGAGCGGCTCTGACCAGGCCTCCAGGCAGGTCGGTGTCCACACCTGTGCCTTTTGGCACCACTGACTGCTCTTAACGTTTCCGTGAACATGGCAGCCTCGTCCCGGCAGAAGTGGCGGACGCCGTGCTGGGTGGTGGGCTTCTCGAGGCCAGGGTGCCACCCACTGCACGTGCACCAAGCCACGTTGGCCCCAGGCCTCTGCCTCCACGCTTTGGCCCCCAGTGGTTTAAGAGCAAGGCCCGTAGGCCTGGGGGCTTCCTGGGTGACGCAGGAACAACAAATGCTGTGTGGCAGGGGGAGGTGTCGGGCAGAAAGGAGGGGCGGGGGGGTGGGGGGCAGTGGCAGAGGAGGGGTGGGGGGTGGGGGGCAGTGGCAGAGGAGGGGCGGGGGGTGGGCCTGGGGAAGCCTTAGCAGAGCTACTGGCCTCAGGAATCCAGGACCATCCTGCACTTAGCTTTCCTTCAGAAAGAAGGTTCTGGAAATGAGGACTACCACTCCAGGTCTTGTGTCTGGTCCATGGCCGTGAGAGAGGCCCAGACCGCTGTCCTCCGTCTGTCCATCAGCCCGGGTGGATGCCCTGCCCAGGCTGGAGCCACGGGGGAGGGCGGAGACTCAAGGCCAGGAGGCGAGGGGCCTGGGGTGTTCTCCGCATCCCTGGCCCTTGTCCCCTTCAGCAGACCAGGGGCCAAGGGCGGCGACCCCAGGGCCACAGCCGCCTGATCCTGCCTTGCTGTCAGCCCTGGCGAAGGGGTGAGGGAGGCCGGCGGATACGTGGGGTGACAGCCCCCCTCAAGCCTGCCTTCTGTCCGGAGCTTGGCGCTGTTTGCGCTCACTAATTGGCGTTTTCATCTCGCTTCTGTTTCTGTTTATCCTCTCCTGAAAGCCAAGAACAGAGCTCTCGCCGGGCGCCCGCTCCACAGGCCCCGGGCCCCTCCCCAGCGGGCGTGGGGCATCTGATGGCCGCAGAGGGCTGGGGGGCTCTGTTCGCGGCGGGAGGAAACTCCTCAGACAACTAATAAAGGTTTGCAAGGCCACAGAAGGAGCTGAGAGCAGAGGAGAGGTGTTTGGGGCACAAAACCAAGAGGGGCGTCCCAGAAAATGAGGGGCGTGCGCGCAGCACAGCAGCAACGGCGGCCTGGCCGAGGCGGGGCTCGGCCTGCGGGGGGCTGGAGCACAGGCCTCTCCAGGCCCCTCCGGCCAGCCCCTCACAGGGCCTGACCAAGGCCAGCAGGCGCCCCGGGCAGCAGGCTGAGCCAGGGCCCCCAGGGCCTGTGCCGCCCGCCTCCAAGGAGGGGTGGGGGCTCCACGCCAGCAAGGGCAGAGCAGAAGCCAACTTTCTTTTAACCAGTTCGTCCTTGCTTGTTATTCTGACCTTGACCCGTGGGCTGGGGTGGGAGCTGGCCGGTGGCAGGCTTTACTCCTTTGTGCCTTGACCCTGATGGAGAGGAGACCCTGCCCTTCCCTGCAGGGGGGCTCTGCAGGGCTGCGCCCCCCACGGAGGGGCAGTGGGGGCAGGCGGCCCCTGACCAGGACTTGGCTGTGGCGGAACGCCCCTCGTTTCGTGTGCATTGCTACAGTTGATGTGACTAATGTCGGCTGTCATCTTAACTTTCACCTTTTTTTTTTAAATGTTTATTTTTGAGAGAGAGAGAGAGACAGTGTGAGCAGGGGAGGGTCAGAGAGAGAGGGAGACACAGAATCTGAAACAGGCTCCAGGCTCCGAGCTGGCAGTCAGCACAGAGCCCGACGCGGGGCTCGAACCCACAAACCGTGAGGTCATGACCTGAGCCGAAGTCGGAAGCTCAACTGACTGAGTCAACCAGGCGCCCCAACTTTCACCTTTTTAAAAGGCTTTCCTGCTGTTTTATGTATTTTAATATAGGGACTTACATTTCTTTTTAAAAACCTTCTGCAGGTTTTGGAACCTACAGGCCCTTTTAAAACATTATTTCAGCTCTCATTGTTCCCGTCAGGAATGACCCTGTGTGTTCTGAGCCCTTACCAGTGCCGGTCCTGGGGTCCTGGGGTCAGCCTCCGTCCACAGCCACCTCCCGCCTGTGATTTGGGTCTAGGGGCTTGCTATTGCAGTACGTCTTCTTAACAGATAAATATTTTGATCTTTGTATTCAACTTAAAATTTTTTAAACATTTATTTATTTTGGGGAGGGAAGGGTAGAGAGAGGGAGACACAGAATCTGAAGCAGGCCACCCAGGCGCCCCAGATTCAACTTTATAAAAGATATTTGTGCATATTTCTTTAACATGAAAGTGGGTGTTTATTGTAGGAAATTGAAATAATGCAGAAAAACATAAGGAAGTGATACGGAAAATTGAGACACAATGTTGCTTTAAAATTTACCTGTTAGAATCTCTCATTACTTTATGTAAAAATATTTTTTCAGGGGCACCTGGATGGTTCAGTCGGTTAAGCATCCGACTTTGGCTCAGGTCATGATCTCACGGTTCGTGGGTTCGAGCCCCACGTCGGGCTCTGTGCTGACAGCTCAGGGCCTGGAGCTGCTTCAGATTCTGTGTCTCCCTCTCTCTCTGCCCCTCCCCCGCTCACCCTGTCTCTCTCTCTCTCAGAAATAAATAAACATTAACATTTTTAAAAAATATTTTTTCAAGGAGGGGTGCCTACAGATATATTTCTAATTTTGAAAGGCCCTGCAAAGTCCTGTATGCTGTGGGTTTCTTAGAACTGGTCCAGGAGGGCCAGCTGGGTAACGGCAAAGGCTGGGAGGAGAGCCTAGAAGGTGACTGGGGCCTAAATAGCTTCCAGCAGGAGACTCTGTAACAGCATCGTTTCCTCACAACAGCCCTTTGCGTGGACGTTTCAGGGATGTCTCCCTCGTTTGTAGACAGATTTAGACAGAAACCTGCCCTTTGGTGATGGGCCCGGAATCAGTACAGACTTTACTGCAAGTTCAGGGAGCTGTTTGTAACTATCTGCCAAACCTCCCCTCACCCTCCCGGCAGAGACGTGGGGGGGTGACTCTGATCGACGCTGAAGAAGAGAATACGGGACTCAAAACGAATCTGCTCCTCGAGCCACAGTGTCCTTGTGTAGTGCGTCCTCGCATGCGTCTCAGACGTTACAGGTGGGGGCACCGAGCTCTTGCCAGACCCCTGCCCTGGGCTCCTTCCGTGGCCGGAGCAGCCCCTGGTGCAGGTGCCACCATGACGGCGAAGGTGGTGTTCGCGGACGGCCAAGCAGGGCAGCACAGACACGCTTCTTCCTTACGCTAAAGCCTTTGGTTTGCCCGCAGCCCACATGCGTCCCGTTTGCCATTGGCCCAGTTTTCTGTGCACCGTCTCCCGCCCTTCCCACGTCAGCCAGCAGCCCTTACACTTCCGTGCGGCGAAGGTTCCAGATGGAGTGCAGCCGCCCCAGGACACCGGTGCGTCCTGCCCCTGGCTGCACTGGCTGCCGCCAGGCTGTCACTCGACATGGGCTGGACTCCCCTGTGTCCTCTTGCGGCTGGGTCCTCGGGGACTTTCAGTGGCAGCGTGCGTAGGGACCGAGTCTCTGTGGTGCGCCTTCACACTTCACTGGTAGCTGGTTTTTAAATTATTTTTTTTTTATGAGAGAGAGTGCAGGCATGTGTACACGCATGGGCAGGGGAGGAGCAGCGAGAGGCAGGGAGAGAGAGAAGCTTGGGTACCTCCATGCCCAGTGCGGAGTCCGACTCAGGGCTTGATCCCGTGACCCGGGAACCATGGCTGAAATCGAGTCAGACGCTCAACCAGCTGAGCCACTCAGATGCCCTAATGACATCTTAGGTTCAAAATAATTTTCCCCTTAAAATTGTGACGTTCTGGGGCGCCTGGGTGGCTCAGTCGGTTAAGCATCTGACTTCAGCTCAAGTCACAATCCCACGGTTCATGGGTTCAAGCCCCGTGTCGGGCTCACTGCTGTCAGTGCAGAGCCTGCTTCAGACCCTGTCTCCCTCTCTCCGTCCCTCCTCTACCTGCATGCAGGCAGGCACATGCTCTCCTTCTCTCTCAAAAATGATAAACGTAAAAAAAAATCGTGAAGTTATTTTTTTGTTGTCTTCCAGATTCTAAAGTTGCTGTTGAATCATCAGATGCTATTCTTATTTCCAGCGCTCTTTACATGACCTGTTTTTTTTATCTCTTCTCTCTCTAGAGGCTTTTACAGTTTTCTTTTCAACTCTAGCAGTCTGAAGCTCCAGGATTTTATTTTTATTTATCTACAGTTTATTTATTTATTATGAGAGAGAGAGCATGGAGGGGAGAGGGAGGGAGGGTCCCAAGCAGGCTCTGTGCTGTCGGTGCAGAGCCTGACTCACGACCTCACGAACCGTGAGATCGAGACCTGAGCCAAACTCAAGAGTCAGAAGCTTACCCGACTGAGCTCCCGGGCATCCCTGAACTTCCGGGTTCTAGTGCCTTCTGTTGTCTGGCATCTAAACTGCTGGTGCGTGATGTTCGGTCCCCACACTGATTTTTGTTGCTGCCTTGCCACCCCATCAAGTGCTCTCCGCCCCCCCACCCCGGGAACCTTCCATTCCCGCACAGATTCTCTGTTTTCTTTTCTTTTCCTTTTTTTTTAAGTTTATTTATTTGAGATAGAAAGCATGAATGGGGAGAGGCAGAGAGAGAGGGAGAGAGAATCCCAAGCAGGTTCCAAGCTATCAGCCCAGAGCCCGACTTGGGGCTCAATCCCACGAAGCGTGAGGTCATGACCTGAGCCAAAGCCAGAAGCTTAACCAACTAAGCCACCCAACCGCCCCTCAACTGCATTTTTAATTTCCACATTTTTATTTAACTTCCAAGAGCTCTTCTGTGTGTTTTCAACTATCCTTCTTTTAAAAGGGTCCCTGTCAGGCACCTGGTGACTCAGGCAGTTGAGCATCCGGCCCTTGGTTTCCGCTCACGCCATGATCTCGCAGCTCATGGGTTTGAGCCCCATGACAGCGCAGAGCCTGCTTGGGATTCTCTGTCTCTCCCTCTCTGCCCTTACTCCACTCTCTGTCTCTCTCTCTCAAAATAAATAACTAAACTTAAAATACAGAGAGAGATAAAATAAAAATAAAAATGAGAGTCCCCCGCCCTCTGTACTGTCCGTGTTCTCCGGGCCTCTCTTGCCTGAGGTTTGGGCGCCATCTTCACGGCGGACGTGCTCCTGGGCTGTGCGTTCACCGTGACTTATGAAAGCCTGGTGGGGACTCTTGCATGCTGTGTGGACTTTGGGCTTCCCTGTGGTATAAACTTGTGTTGAGCTGGTTTCCTTGTGTTTGGGATCCCCAAGGATCAGGATCTTCAGGTCTTGTTTGGGGCCGTGGTTCTACTTCTGCAAAAACGGACCCTGTGTGGCTGGATGGCAGACTCTGCCAACAGGGCAGGGGAGGGTCTTCTCTGTCCACACAACGCCCCCTGCGCCCAGTGCCCGAGTCCGCAGGGCTCTGGTTCCGTCTCCCCAGGGAGATGACTTCTTGATTCCCCCCTGCTGCTTGGGTGGTGGCTGAGCCTCGTGTGGACCTCGGCCCAGCCCTCCGCTGCTGCGGGCGAATCCGCCTCGCAGGGTCTGCGCGGCTGCCTTCCATCTTCCCGGGCCTGGCATCTCCGCTGCCTGTTCTCCCCTTTCCCATTCTCTCGGGCCTTGTGTGATTGTACTTTTATGTTTCTTTACTCCCGTCTTGGGGGGGGGGGTGCTGTGGAAAGGGTGCCGATACGCACATGTGTTCGATTCGTCACACACGTGTGAGGGTGGAGGCACACACTCGGGCACTCGGCGTGCGGTCATCAGGGGTCGCGGCTGTATCCACGTGCCCGGTGTGAGCTCGACGGGCTCCCTGCCATCGCCCTACTCAACGCGGGTGCCGGGCGTCACAGGCCGGGTTTGCTCTTCTCAGCCGTGTTGCATGGCCGTCCCTGCCCTTACGTCCTGTCATTTGGCCAATATTTGCTGATATTGGGCAATATTTGGTCAATATTTGCCATGTGCCAGACAGACAGTGTCTGTGCTGAAACACCTCCCCCAGTGTGGGACACGGACAAGCATGAGCAGGTGAAACACCACGCCTGACGGTGGCAGGTGCCACGCACGAGGCGGCTTGTGGGGGACACGGGTCCTTATGGCCGTTTGTCATGGGAGGCGCTGGTGCCCCCGCGGCCGGAGGAGGGTCCCCGGGGAGCCCAGCGCGGCGGCCGGAGGAGGTGCGCGGCCACACGTCTTCTGACGCACACTCCCCGCCTGCCCTCTAGAAAGATCACACAGCCTGCGACCCGACACTGCCCGTCACTCCCCAGTGAACGTCACTTACGTGCTCCCCACGCGGGATTTTGTGAAGCTGGTTGAATGGATGCAAGCTCTAGTTTTAAATTAAATTCATTCCACATCTTTCACTTACTGAACAGTTTTGAACACAAGGATTCGTAGTTGCCATATCTATGATTTATACGTTTGAGGTGACTTTTCCATGACTTGCTAATTCTTTTCTGTGCCTGTCATTTGCCATTTAACTCTGGCGCTCGGCCGTCCCATCATGTGTAATGTTATGGCCGGCACTCGGGTTTGGCGTGTTTCTGTCACGGGCTGGCCTCCCTGCTTGCGGGCACGTCTGGTAGTTGTTTGCTGGGTGCCAGACGCTCTGAGTTTCACCCTGTACGTGCAAGATATTTTCGTTTTCCTAAACGTGTTCGTGACTCCACACGTGCTGCTACTGCTGAGACACTGATTCTCTCCTGCCTTATTCTGGGGCTTCGTTAGGTGGGACCCGAGGAGCACTTAGTCCACGGGTAGGTTTCCCCACAACCAAGGCCACCCTTCTCCCCTCTCTGACGGGTGCGGCGGGTTCACGGCCTTTTCTGCTGTGGCTTGTGGGGCACTGGAAGGCAGGGACTGTCGGGGGCCCCGGGGGGCTCAGTCGATTGAGCGTCTGACTCTGGCTCAGGTCATGATCTCACTGTTGGTGGGTTCAAGCCCCGCGCCGGGCTCTGTGCTGACAGTGCAGATCCCGCTTGGGATTCTCTCCCTCCCTCCCTCTCTCTCTCAAAATAAATAGGTAAACTTAAAAAAAATTAAGACCCAACTTTATGCTACCTAGAAGAAACTCACTTTAAATATAAAGACATAAATAAAGTAAAAGTAAAAAGCTGTAAAAGATAAACCGTGCTAACATTGATCCAAAGGAAGCTGGACTGGCTACACTAATAGGGCACGAAGTAGCCCGCAGAGCAGAGGGTGTTCCCAGGGGCGGTGAGTGCCCTCTCCTAGTGGGAAAGGTGCTGACGGAGTACAAGGATGTGACCGTGTCACGTGGTTCCACACCTGCTATGAGTTCCAAAATACATACGTGCAAACAGGCAGGCTGAGAGTGTAAAGAACCCACAAGTCTGGGTGGAGCCCGCCAGCGGCTGGTGGAACAGACAGGAAAGCCATCGGGTACACGGACTCTGCAGCGCTGTCAACAGACCTGGGCTGGTTGACATTCAGAGAACACTCCCGATGAGAGCAGGACACAGTCCTTCCAAATACGCACAGACCAGGCACAGAGATAGAGCATCTTCTGGGCCAGGAAACAAGTCATGACAGATGTGAAACATTCCAATCTCACAAAATACGTTCCCTGACCATGGTGGCTACGAGAAATAAAGAGCATCTGGAGAATCCCCTCAATGTTTGGAAACTAAACAACACACTTTTTTTTTAAATTTTTTAATGTTTTATTTATTTCTGAGAGAGAGAGGGAGACAGCGTGAGCAGGGGAGGGGCAGAGAGAGAGGGAGACACAGAATCTGAAGCAGCTCCAGGCTCTGAGCTGTCAGCACAGAGCCCGACGCGGGGCTCGAACCCGCGAACTGTGTGATCATGACCTGAGCGGAAGTCAGACGCTTAACCGACTGAGCCACCCAGGCGCCCCAACAACACACTCTTAAATAGCCCATGGGTCTAAAGGGAAACTAAAAAGCATTGTGAATTGAATGGAAATGAAAAAAGAGTAAAAATTTTTGGGATTCGCTAGCACGGTGTTTAGAGGGAAATGTGTCCCTAAATACCGCTATTCAGAAAGAAGAAATGTCTCAGGTGACTAACCTCGGCGCCTCACGTCAGAATCCAGGAAAAGAACAGCAAATGAAACCCAGAGTAAGCAGAAGAAAGGAAACAATGAAGTTCGGAGCAGAAATGAACAAAAAAGGGAAAAAGAAAACCAAAGCTAGTTCTTTAAGACCGATAAAACTGGACTTGTATCCAAAATCTATAAAGAACTCTCACCATTCAGTATAAGAAGACCAGCAACCCACTTACTGAATAGGCAGAAGCTAGACCGTGGACCCTAACGCTCGCTTTGTAATCGGGCTGGGCTGCCAAGGTCACGTCGCCGTGGTGACACGTGGGTAGCAGGTGCCCTGTAGGTGATGTGATGAGGTCACCCCCCTGGGGGTCTTCCTCCCCAAACCCATAACCTCAGTCCAGGCGTGAGAGAAACATCAGACACTAATTGTGAGACAGAAAACTCTTAAAAGTCCTCAAAGCTGTCAAGGCCGCCAAAAACAAAGAAAGCCTGGGAAACTGTCAGCCAAGAGGAGTCTAAGGAGACACGACAGCTGAATGTCATGTGGTGTCCTGGATGCGGGGCTGGGACAGAAGGGACATCAGGTGACAGGTAAGGACGTCTGAACATAGCATGGGCTTCCGTTAATAGTATCAATTCTGGCGTGTTAATTGTGACAAATCTATCACATTAATGTAACGTGTTAACAACAGAGGAAACTGGGTGCTGGTATGTGGGAACTCTGTGCTATCTTTCTCCAAAAATCTCCTGTAAATCTAAAATAGAAAGTTTGTTTTTGAAAGTGTGCAAAGAATTTGAATAGGTGGTCCACCAAAGAAGATATAAAAACTACTGCCAGGCACACACAACTCTGAACACCGTCAGCCATGAGCTCAGCCAGCTGGACGGCCGAGCCACGGGGCAGCAGCAGGTGTGACAGGGACACAGAGAAACGCAGGTCCTCACTCAGCACTGCGGGGCCTTTACCAGGCAGGGCGCCAGCACTTTGGAAAACAGTTTGGCCTTTCTTCAGAAGTGGACCCTAAATGTTCCACATAATCAGCAATCCCCTGCTAGGATCCGCCCCAGCGAGCCGAAGGTCCACACGCACACACGTTCAGAGCAGCGTATGCACCAAAGACCCAACTGGAAACACCCCAGATGTGCATGGGCAGGTGAGCGTGCGTCCGTGTGACGGGCGACCCGACCGGAGGAAGGGAGGGAGAGCCCGTTCGCACAGCCACGAAAGCAGTAGGCTGAGTGGCTGGAGCCAGACCCGCCCGCGGCTTCCTCCCTGGGGCACGATTGCGTTTGTGCAGAACCCTGGGAACACACAGTCACCTCTACGGGCAGAAAGCAGGTCAGCAGTCGTCTGGGCGGTTTGGTGGCAGGAATTACCGGGCCGCCTGGAAACTTCGGGGCAGCGGACGTGTCCATTACCGTGGTCGTGGTGACGGTTTCGTGGATGTGCCCAGATGTCAAATTGCATGACTTCCACGATGTCACTTGGCTCCATAACTTTTTAAAAATCAGGTTGTGATACGAAGACACCTGTCTTTGCATTGGTCATGCGCGTGGTCATGTGTGTGGACAGACCCCGAGGTCCGGCCGAACTCCCGTGGGAGCCAGGATGGCCGTGGGGCCGGTGGCAGTGGGTGGGCAGGGGTCTCAGCCCCGGGGCCTCCCGCTGGGGGAGAGAGAGAGCGTCCGTGCACCCTGCCCCCGCTGCAGGGCAGGAGGGACTGGGGGGTGGGGCGAGGCCCCGGGCGCAGCGGCAGTGCGGGCGGCGCTGGGAGGGTGATGCTCTCCTAATGCAGAACCGTCTTCACTCCCCCAAGATGGACCCCACTGAGAACAGGCTGGTTTCCTGCAGGATTCCGTGAGAAGTGCCCGCTTCCCTTCCCGTCTCCGGTGTAGCGCGCTGCCCCCGTCGGAGCTGGCCCACTGCTCTCTCCGTGCCAGGTTTTGGCATCGTTCTTACGCAGATTTCACAAAAATAACTTGCGGAATTTCCTTCTTTTTCCTCCTTTCCAAGAACATTTTAAATATCATCGGAATTATCTGTTTCTTGAATGTTTGAAAGACTCCATCTGTGAATTCTTAGACACAGTTCTCAGTTTTTGACAACATTCTTTAGAAAATCTGGTTCATTCACGTTTTCAGGCGTATTAGAATACGGTGCACGACATATTATTTGATCGTTTTCATGTCCTTTTGATCTGCAGCTATTTCTCACTCGTTTTTCCTCATTTTGTAACCTTGGTGACTTCTTTCCTGCCGTATTTCCAGGCGCTGTGACTCGCCAGCCTGACCGCGTCTCCCCTCACGCACTGGCTCTGCTGCTCGCTGTGCCCCCCCTCCCCCCGCCTTCCGCTGTCCGCGGTTCTTCCTCTGCAGGCGCAAAGCCGCGGTGTGATTCGCTGTGTGGTCGGGGGAGTCGGCGGCCCCGGGGCTTAGGGTGCATTCAGGGTGCTCCCAGCCCCAGGTCCCAGACGTGACCGACGTGGTTTCACCCATATCGTCTGACGCGTTTGTCATCAGACAGGTCCCATGTGCTCAGCAGCCCGGGAGGTGGGCGTGTTCCCAGCGCCACTGTCACAAGAGCCAGAGACGCGGTCTTAGTTCTGTGTTGGGAACGCAGCGAGGTGGTCTATGCAGCTTGACTTTTCTTTTTTTCAGAATTTTTCTTTCAGACATAAGATTGTAGGTTGTTCTGAATTTATACTTCTCAGGGTGCCCAGGTGGCTCAATCAGTTGAGCATCTGACTCTCAGATTTGGTTCAGGTCATGATCCCAGGGTCCTGGGATCGAGCCCCACGTTGGGCCCTGCACTGGCAGTGTGGAGCCTGCTTGGGATTCTCTCTCTCTCTCTCTCTCTCTCTCTCTCCCCTCTCCTCTCTCTGCCCCTCCCCTGCTCTCTGTCTCTCTCTGCCCCACCCCTGTGCACTCACACTCTGTCTCTCTCAAAATAAAGAAATAACTAAACTTTAATTTTATGCTCCTCTTTTTTTGTGATGAATATGAATAGTATAACAGGTGCCATTTTGTCCATTTTTCGGTGGGAGCTCAGTGGCATTAAATGCATTCACAGTGTCGTGGTACTGTCCCGCCTTCCATCTCCAGAACTTTCTCATCTTCCCTAACTGACACTCTGTCATCATTAAACAGTGACTACCCGCCTCCCCCAGCCCCTGACCGTCCACTTTCTGTCTCTATGACTCTCCCACTTGGAGGAATCTCACATAAGCGGAACCCTACTGTGTCTGTTCTTCTGTGCCTGGCGTGTCTCACCTGCGTGACATTCTGAGGGGTCATCCGTGCAGTGGCAGGTGGCAGAATCTCATTCCTGTCTCAGGCTGAGCAATAGTCCATCGTGTGGATGGACCACCCTTGGGGGTTTCCACCTGTCGGCTCTGCCTAGGGGAACACTTCCTGGACCATAGAGTGATTCTCTGATTTTTTCCGGAACCTCACACTGTTTCCGCTGCGGCTGCTCCATTTTACCTCCCCACCGACAGTGCACAGGCTTCTGGTTTCCTCACATTCTCACCAAGGCTAGCTTGCTGGGTTCTCTTTTAACTTATTATTTTGTAATAGTCACAGCTGTAAAGTGGTGTCTCATTGTGGCGTAAGACAACATCTGATTGCTTTTTGTCAACATTCCATGAGTTTGAAAAGGACTCATTTTGTTCCAGCTTTAGGTTTGGTATGAACCTGGCTACCCTTTTCTGTCTTTAAACAGTCGTGAAACATGGGTATATTCATACACAAGGCTTCTCTCTGCCGCCTTTCCAAACAAGGTGTCTGTGCTACTCCTTTGTCTGCGCCTGGCCATCAGCACGCCCGGCGGTCCCTCGCGCTCACAGCCTGGGCCTCCTGACGTGGGCGCATCATGGCGGTGTGTGGCCAAGATGTCACCTTGTCTCCAGCCAGGCTGCAGCTGCGGCAAACGGTCCCGTGTTCCTAACAGGGAGGAGCGTTGGTTCTGATGGGACTGCTGTAGAGGGGTGGGGCGCGGGGCCGCGGAGGGGTGGGGCGCGGGGCCGATGGCTGGGTGGACTCGAAACGTGCTGGAGAGTGCCAGGTTACTTGCCCACACTGCTGTGACCGCCCCCCCGTCCCCGGAGGGCGACACCTGCCCGGCATGGACATTGTCACATTTCCAAACGTCTCCAATCTCGTGCCCTTTGCACTGTCTGCAGCTCCCCGGATGTTTCCGGGACTCACGGTGAGGGTGCATTTTCCCCTCTGGCGTGTGAGTCAGGCCTTCCCTGACTGTTACACTATAACCATATGAATCTTAATTTGGTCCAAACCCCAGACAAAGAAAGAAGCAAGAATTGTTGCACAATCACAGATTAATCCTGGGGTAACCACACCTTTGTCACTCAGGCCGGCCTGTCGAGAACTCGCCACATCCACGCAAAGCCTCAGCCTTAAGAGGGTGCTGTTTTCTACATGCAGGTTCTGTGGATTTCTCTGCTAAACTTATTCCTAGGTATCTTCTAGTTTTATAATTATTGTGGCTGGAACATGGTCCCATTTGTGTTTCCAGCTGGTTAATGATTGTACCACGCAAAGCGGTTAATTTGTATCTATGAATATCACATGTAGCCATTCCACCTTATTTTCTCTGGGCGTCACGGGTTATTTAGGTGTGTGGCCACGTCACCAGCAGAAGAGGTGGGTGCCGGGCGGGGAGAGCTTGATATTTGTATTTTCTTATGAAATTCAGTACAACTCCACACCGCTGTCCACACCGCTGTCCACACCGCTGTCTCCACACTGCACAGTCGCCCGTGTCCCCCTCCTGGCAGCCACCTCCCCCAGGGACGGGACGCAGCGGGACGTCGGGCAGCCTGGTCTTTGATGCTGATGAAGCCCAGGATACTCTTCCAGGGTTCAAGTCTTAAGTGAGTTATGTGAGGGGTCTTCGCGCAAGTCAGGCTCACAGAGACTTTCCTCTTACGTTTTATTCCAGTAGTTCTGCAATTTTAGCTCCTCCAGTCGGGTCTGGATGGAGCCTTGCGAGAGGAGTGAGGCGAGGGAAGAAACTTCTTGCGCGTTTACTTGCACGGGGTGTTCAGTGCCGCTGGGGAGAGGGCCGTCCTTCCCTCCTGAGTGAGCTTGGCAGCTTTGTTACTGAGCAGTATTTCATCACGGACTATGACGTTAGTGGTAGGGTTTGTTAAGATTTTCCTTGTGGCCGAGCACATGGTCATATTCAAAATGATTTTTAAGTTCATTATTTGCCAGGTATTTGTTGACCACCTACTACTACATGCCAGACACTTTTCTCAGGAGTAGTGGACAAAGCTCTGGGAAACGAGCTCAAGGAAGAGTAGCAAGTGCAAAGGCCCTGAGGTGGGAATTTCAGAGCCTGTAACTCCACCCCTGCCTCCCCAGGGGCATTAAGGGAGGAGGGTCTGGCACTGGGGCCGGTGGGGGCCTGGGCAGGGCCTGGCAGCTCCCAGCTGCTGGGTGGCCGTGCAAACCACGTGCTCATGCTTCCTCATCGCTGGCGTTTCGTGAACCTTAGTGAGTGGCTTTCTCTGGCTGTTATTGGATTTCTGCATAACAGTCGCCCCTCTAAGTATAGGAACCACTGCTGAGTGGAAAGATGCCCCCACCTCATCCTGAGCTGGGTCATGCCCTGGGAGTTCAGCTGAATGTGGGAGGTGCCAGCTGGGTCTGCGCCCCCAACCCCGGGCCCTGGTTTCCCACCCCTCACCTGGGAAAGTCAGGCTCAGAGAAGAGTGAAGGGAGAGGTGGGGTGGACTCCAGCCCCCTCCCCATGCTGCTGCCCCTTGGAGCCAGCGTGGGACCCCCAGCCTCAGATCCCACCCGCCTCCCGCAGTCAGAGGCTTTGGACCCAGGTGGGGGGTGGAACTGCCCCTTGGTGTTCATCTCCTCATATGTAAACATGGCTGGCAGCTGTGGAGCAGGGACCCCCCGGGCATCGCTGCCGCCAGCCCCACCCTGGCTGGGCCAGCCTGCCCGTGCCAGGACGGCAAATGGCATGTTGGGTTTTATGCCAGGAACAAGCTTCCCATGGTTTCCGCTGTGGCGCTGGCCTCCCTTCTAACCCCCAGCCAGGTGGGGCTTCTGGACGCATTTCTGTGCAGCAGTGGAGGCCATGCGGGGGGGGCGGGGGAGGGAGTGTTCCTTGCCACATGGTGCCGTGGATGCCCCAAAGGCTGGTCCCATTCAGACTGAGTGGCACTAATCCACACCGCTGCACAGTGACCTCTGGTCCCCTTGCCCCTGGTCTAAGAGAAGCTGCCCAGCCCCCAGGGCGGCCCCTCTGACGGATGGGCTAGCTCCCCCTTTGGCTTTCCCTGACCCTCTGGCCAAATGGACCACCCAGAGCTCAACTAGAGGCAAGACAGGGCCGCCAGGGACCCCGGGAAGCCCATGAAACTCAGAGCCAGAAGGGTCCTGGGCAAGCTCTCCCAGGCCCACACCTGGTGTAGGAGAGCTCAGCACACAGCTGGTGCTCAATAAATGCATATTTGATCACTAGGCCTATAGTGCATGTGATGGGTTGAAGAAGCAGGTTTATTTATTTATTTTTAATTTTTATAGTTTTTATTTATTTTGGGACAGAGAGACAGAACGTGAGTGGGGGAGGGTCAGAGAGAGAGAGAGAGAGAGGGAGACACAGAATCCAAAACAGGCTCCAGGCTCTGAGCTGTCAGCACACAGGGCTCGAACCCACAAACTGCGAGATCATGACCTGAGCTGAAGTTGGACGCTCAACCAACTGAGCCACCCAGGTGCCCCAGGAAGCAGGTTTAGAGGCCACCAAGTAAGGGTGCCCCCGCAGCCCTCACCCCTCCCAGGAGAGGGAGGGGATGAGACTGGTTTACCAGTCTTTCCTGGGAGGGAGGAAGAGCACCTGGTCACTCTCACTTTAGTGTGAATTAGCTTGTTCAAGGGGGAGAGATACACGGTGCTCTGGGTGGCCAACAGGCCAAAGAGGTTGGGAAAGTTGCAGCTGCTTCCTGGACTGTGGGAGTTCGTTTGTGCCCCTCCCCACGCCTGGCGGAGGCCACAGCAGTGCCAGAGGACAGAGGCTCTGCGTCGTCATCTGGGCGACTATCAGAAGAGTAAGTGACGAGACTATGACCTGCTTTCCCTTGAATCACTGGCTTCAAAGACGCTTTAGAGAATTCTGCAGATGTGCCTGAAAACTGACCCTGAGGTTTTACTTTTCTGTTAGTCTGGATCTGTGCCAAAATGCCCGGCACAGGAGGGGACAAGTTGGCCTTGGCCTTCCCACCCCCAAGACCCTGTGGTAGTTTCCAGCAGCTAAGAAGGCCTACGGGTATAGGCGTGGCCCAGCCTACAAACATCTAGTTTTCAGCCCAGAATACTCAATCAAAGAGTTGTTCTATTGCTACCAATAGCTCGTGGCCTTCCAAACTTCCTCCTCTGCTCACAGGCCTGGGGGGGTGGGGGGGTGGGTATCACTCCTGAGTAACCGGCAAAGGCAGCACATGGCACAGATATCTGCAGGAAACGGCGTCTCTCCCGGGTCAGTGCTACACGGACACATGCAGTATCACAGGAGTGCGGCAGTACCAGGACGTGAACGCAGAGGTTCAGAACATGGAGTCACCGGATGTGGACAGCAGGGGGCAGCACGGAGCTGGGCCTCAAAGCCAGTGTGGGATGGGGTCCTCCTGGAGAAGGGGCGTGGTGTTAGTGGCCCCCTCACAGACTTACGTGAGTAAGTGCATTTCCACCGCACTGTTCATCCCCAAGGCATGGACTCAGCGAGCCCTGAGCAGTGCTTGTGAGGGCTCAGCACGGGATCAGAGGACAGAGGCCAGCCCCTCAGAGACTGGTGCCAGCGAGGCCAATGGAAGGGTGTCAGTGGGCGTGGGGCTGGGCGGTCACTGGTCCTCGCTCAGGGTCACAGGAGGTGAACGGCAGGCACAGGGGAGTCCTGGGGCAGGGGGTCCCCTTATGGATGCTGCTTGTTCCCAGGAAGCCTGCAGCGCTGATGGGAGCGGCTGCCTGGCTCCTACTGGCCATGCGGGGGCGCCCAAGGGACTGACCCCGCCAGGCTGCGAGCGGCCCCCCACCAGCCGCACCCACGGTGCCTGTGATGGGGGGCCGCTCTGCTTCCAGCAGCCCCCCTGGGGGCCAGGGCTCACCGCGGTGCCGGCCAGGCTCCAAGGCTGCAATTACGTGTCTCTGTCCTGTGGGCCGAGTCATGGAGGGCGTCCGGGAGGTGTTTTGTTGTTGCCTGTGAATCAGGAGCTCATGAGAAAAGTGGTGGCTGGTGCAGCAGAGAAATCAGGGCCTCGGTGCTGCGGCGCGCAGCCCCCGGCCGCTCTGGCCACGGCCACCCCTCGGCCCCTGCGGGGAGCCTCACCAGACGCCCGAACCCCGTGTTCCTGCATCCGGCACCTTGTCGGGCACGAGACCCAGAGGAGCTGGGCCTGCGGGCGCACACACAGCCGTGCACACGCCGGCCGCCGCCACGGCCACACCGCACACGCCGGCCGCCGCGTGCACACACGCGCACACGCCGGCCGCCGCCACGGCCACACCGCACACGCCGGCCGCCGCGTGCACACACGGGCACACGCCGGCCGCCGCCACGGCCACACGCGCACACGCCGGCCGCCGCGTGCACACACGGGCACGCCTCCTCCCGCCCCCACAAAGGCCAAGCTTCCTGCGAGCTAGCCGCGGGGTAGGGCGGGCCTGGGTCTCGCTGGGCAGCCCCTGCGCCCCGACTGCCCGGCTCTCTGTCCCCAGGGGCCACAAAGGACATGGGGAAGATGCTCGGGGGCGACGAGGAGAAGGACCCCGATGCGGCCAAGAAGGAGGAGGAGCGCCAGGAAGCCCTGAGGCAGGAGGAGGAGGAGCGCAAGGCCAAGTACGCCAAGATGGAGGCGGAGCGCGAGGCCCTGCGGCAGGGCATCCGAGACAAGGTGGGTGCGGGCCGGGCCGGGGGGCTGCCCCCGCGCCCTCTCCTTCGCCTGGCTCCCCCGAGCAGGACCTCAGTCCACACCCCAGGAGCCCACTCCTGTGGCCCAGGCCCGCCAGCACCGGCTCACTGTGGGCACCACGTCTTTCCTGCTCTTACCAGTGGGGCTGGGCCGTCACGAGGGGCTCCCAGGCTCTCTGGGCCAGATGGTGGCTTCTGCGGGAGGAAGCATCCAGTCCTGCCCCCCCCCCCCAGTCCTCTAAGGACAGGCCCCGCCCAGAGCGGGTTCTTGCCTGGCCGCCCAGGGGAGCTGGCGGTCAGGCAGGCCTGGGTGGCGAGTCTCGGGCAGGGGAACGCGCCTGCCCGTCTCCAGAGGGTCCTCGCCTTCTGAGGCTGACAGCAGAGTGATGGGGGATGGGCTTCGAGTTGGCAGCCACAGCTTTTTTAGGGATCACCTGGGCTGCCTTTCCCAGTGGGTGGGGCAGTGTCCCGCCTGTCACGGATGGGGAAACCGAGGCCCAGAGCAGGGGTGGGCACGCAAGCCTGAGCTGGCAGCCAGGCTCATACACCTGGCTCCGCATGTGGGCCGTGCCCCCAAGGGCGTATCCGCTGCCCACCCTCAGCTGACCATCCGGTAGCCAGGCTGGAAGGGTGGGAGAGGGCAGGTGTTGGGGTAGCTGCGCCAGCCCCATCCAGGGTGGGCCAGGTGGGGAGGAGATGGGTCCCTCCCCGGGGGCCCTGGGAGTTTGGCGAGTGTACACCAAACCACACGGCCTCCCAGGTGTCCAGGCCAGACCGGCCTCCTCCGCTGAAGGTGCTTGTAGCCTGGCTGTCCCTGGGTCCAGGTGCCTGGGTAGGAGGCTCAGTCTGGGGGGGCTGCCGCCTTGCTTGGCTCCTTCCTGCCCCTAATCCCGATGGCCCTGGGCTCTGGGTGCTGAGGGAGGCACTCCCGGACCTTGCAGGTAAAACTTGCTGGTGAGGCTGGGGCCCCTCAGGAGAGCTCCATGGTCCCTGACCCTGGACTCTGAGATGCCCAGATAGACCATGTGAGTGGGAAACCTCAGACCCCAGGATGCCGAGTTCTGCCTCAGTGTACCCGAGAGAAGGGCCAATTCCATCCAGCCCAGCAGAAGCCAAGCCTCCCAAGGTGGGGGTGGGGGGGGCGGTGCAGGTCGGGTGCCTGCAGGTCCCTGAGCCCCGAAGGGGTGTGCTGACCGCAAACCTTGACATCTCACCACTGGTCACCAGACACCCTTTCTGGGGACCTGCCGACAGCTCTGGTTGATTTTGCTGGGACACCTGATCACGAACGCCTCTCCTTTCTGCCCGGGACGGGCCCCTTCTGCAGTCAGGAGTCAGCTTGGGCCGCGGCCAGCAGACACCAGTGTATGGATCAGGGCATGCGGGATGAGGCAGTGGGGGGAGGATCGAGAAACGGACAGAGACAGACAGACGCCCAGGCAGAATGTCTTCTAAGAGGGGAGGAACGGGGGGGTTGGCTGTGGCTGGGGGAGCCAAGGGAGGGACTGAGACAGAAGATGGAGAGGGGCGGGGAAAGGGGGAGGGAAGGGGTTGGAGCAGCTGTGCTCTAAAGCCTGTCTGTCTCTGTGTCCGTCTGTCTGTGTCCAGCCACCCTGCTGCCCACAGCTTTGCCCCAGGCGTACCCCCCAGCGGCAGATCCTGGCAGGGTGAACGTATTTGTCCCGGCCCTTGAGCCTCACAGACAGGTCACAGTGTGTAGTGAGGGTGGCCTCCCCCATCTCTCCCATCGGGAGGCAGGTGCCCCCTCCCCTGAGCCCCGGCCTGGCCCTCAGGACTCACGCTGGGGCTCAGGTGTACACCTGCAATTGGTGTGAGTTCACGAGCATAACGCATCCCACTCATTTTATCTTTAATACGAAAACCCTTTCTGTTCGTTCTCTCTTTAAACCCTCTACTCGCTCCCATTTCACCCAGGGCCCCAGCCCCAGGCCCACGGTGACCTGTGACCACTGTGCACTGGGCCTCCTGGGGGCCTGCACTCTCACGGCCCCAGGGCCTTTGCTTGGCTGCTTCTCTCTGGGGCTCTCCCCTCCCTACCCCTCCACACTTGCCCTCCCCCTGCTTTATTTTGCTCCCCGAACCTACTTTCACCTGACACGCTTGCTGTTCATTGTTCACCCCTAGTCGGGGGCGGGGGCGCTGTGTGTTCTGTGCATGGCTCTGTTCCGCTGATGGACACGGAGCCTGGCCCTGTGGATGCTGGGGTCCCGTGGCTCCGTGGATGAGTGGCCCTCACCAACCTCCTCCACGTGGTGGATCGTGTCCTCCCCCACCCTCAAGACCCCCAGTGTTGGGGGGACTGTGTGGAAGGCTGCCTCGGGGCCCTGTCTCCCCACACAAGCACCCTGGCCCGGGGCCTCCTCGGGTGGGCCGGGCGCCTTCACCTCCTGAGCTGCCTCCCCCGGCCCTGGGTGTCGCTCGCCTTCTCTGCCAGCCCCAGCAGCTGGCCTCGCCCTCGCCAGGTGGAGGGCATTCCTTCCTGCGCACATCCGGTTCTGCTCTCGTGGGCGCAGCGGGCACTCTGGCGTCTACCCGGTCCAGCTGCAGGGCCAGGGGTCCGAGTGCCAGGGGCTGGGCCATGGGTTCCTCTCCTGCCCAGCCTGATCTCTTTTCCAGCTATTGTGGGACTCGGTAGGAGCAGCGGGCCGGGACCTGTGTCCAGAGGGGCCCCAGCAGGGAAGATACGGGTGTGTTGGGGGAGCAGACACCTGCTTTGGACACCCCAAAATGAGTGTGCCAGGTGGGGGCCCCTCCTGTGTGGCTGCAGAGCTAAATGAGACGGTGGCCACCTGGCCGGGCACTGGTGGGGGAGCGGTGTGGGGGACCACGGTGAGTCCCTCCGCTCGTGGGGCAGAGGCAGCTCAGGATGGGTCTGACAAGTCTGGGTGTCACGCCCCTGGAGCCCCGGGTCTTCCCGGCCGCATCACTGTAACCTCCAGAAGTTGGCCCACTCCCTCCTATGAGCCTTCAGCTCAGGAGACATACCCACCCGCCCCAGGGTCCCCTAGAAATGGAGGGGGCTCAGAGCAGGAGTGGAGGCTGTGCCTTGAGGGTGTGGGGTGAGGGCCAGAGCCGGCCCCCTTGCCAGCAGCCACACTGAGTGGTGAGGGCAGGACACCCGCCTGGGTGTGGGGAGCACCTGGCCCCCCTTCACCCCTGGCACCACTGAGTGACCCAGCCCCCAGGTCCTGCCCCAGGGGAATCTGCCTGACACTCCCGTCCGCTGAGCCTTCTTCCACCTGTCCTGGCAGCCCTCGCCACCTCCCTGCTGCTCCCCGCAGGTGGGAAGCCTCCACATTCTCCTCGCTGGGCCCCAGGCACCGGACCCGGCTTCCGCCATAGGTGCCACACAGCCTGTGGCTCGTGGGGCTGGTCAGAAAAGGAGGTGCCGAGCTGCCCAGTCCAGGGCTCCATCAGGTGGGGTGCCACAGCTGGAGGGCACAGGGGCCAGGGTCACGTGTCCTCTGGGGCACCCAGGTCCCCAGGCGACCTCATCGAAGGAAAATAGAGCAGGCTGGCGGGGTTTCGCACCTCAGGGGTTGGTGGGCTCCCCAACCCATCAAGGGGCACCTGTGAGGCCCAGGAAAGAGGGGAGATTGGCCCACCTGCTACGCGCTGCCTGGTTTGCATATGCACTTCCTGGTTTGCGTACCCACCTTCTGGTTTGCGTGCCCACCGCCAGGTTTGCTGCTTCCAGCCTCCTCCCAGGACATGCTGGTGGATCCCAGCCCACCTAGTCCCCCACGTCCCCTTGAGATCACTCCAGGCTGTCTGAGGTTTGAGATGATGATAAGTGTGGGTGTGATTGCCAATTGTTGTTAGTTGTTTCAGAATATTACAGACCCTCACTGTTAATCAGCCCCAGCGTGTGGGGTGGGTCCTGCCATCTTCGTGGTCAGTGGGGGGCTGGGGGCCTTGGCGGTTCGCGTCCTTGAACAGCCTCCTGCGGATGAGCGTTTGTCCCTGGAGCTCAGGAGCCCCGGACCAGCTCTTGGCCAGATCACACTGGAGTCGAGCTCGGGGGTGGGCTCAGGAGTCCCTCCCCAACAGAGTACCCGCGACCTCCAGGTGGAGCCCAGTGGTCTAAGCTTTGGAATGGCTTTGAGCCTCAATGGAGCACCTGGGCTGGGCGCTGGGGTCTCCTCCCTGGACGTCCGAGAGGACTCAGCACCCAAGACAGTGCTTGCTCTGAGGTTGTGTCCCTGGTCTGGGAGATGACCCCGCTCGGCCACACACAGCATGCTCTCTCCATAACATGAGCGTCCCCTGCGGCACCGGCCGCAGCGAGCGAGAGTGCAGGCCTGGACATCACAGCCTCCTGGGCCCCGCCCACAGGCCTCCACCCGCACACAAAGGTTCCTGCCTGGTGCGTACCGCCCTGTGGCTGTCTCTGTGCCCTTGGCTGGAGGGAAGCTCTCTTTGGTCTGACCTAGTTTCTGGAAGCGTCTCTCTCCTCCGCCCACACTCCACCCCACAGGGCTCCAAGCCACATGTTCCTCCTTCCCCTTCCAAGCCCAAGGGCCACTGCCGTCCACCGTGACGTTGTCCTAGAATGGTGACCCAAGAGAAGGCCTGTGCTTCTTGGGCAAGGGGGTGCCTGGTGTCTGGTCATCCTGTCACACGCTGTGCCTTTGGCTGACCTGACATCAGTGCTCAGTAGGGAGGGCCCTCTGGTCAACGTGCCCGTTGCCTAAGAGTTCTTGGGGCACCCTGGTCAGCCCCTCTGTGGGACCCTCCTGGGTGCTGTTCAGGGTGCACAGAGGAGTATGAGCTGCTCAGGGCTCCTGCTGAGGAGACAGAGACAAACCCTTCATTCCTCTGTCCTCAGTGTCTGGCACGTGGCCAAGGAGGCTCCAGGCTGTGCTCTGGTCACAGCTGGGCAGAGAGCACGGCTTCCCCGTTCCGACCACTGCTGAAAGGGGCCCTTGCGTCCCCCATGCCTGAAGCCTCCTGCAGCCGCAGACAGGAGACCGGTGCAGAGGGTCCCTTCAGTACCTTTAGAAGCTGCAGGTGGGACATAGCCAGCTCCCCTGAAATCTGGAAGAAGGAAGGCCCTTCTTGGAGAGCAAGGGTGTCCCTTTCCCCCCGAGCACCAGAAGCAGAGCCCACCACTCGTGGTGGGGCTGGCAAGGAGAGATGGGGTGGGTCCTCCCCCTGGGCAGAAGCACCCCCTGGGGCAAGTGATCCTGTCCTGTGTGTCCCCCAGTAGGACACTGGAGCCCATGGGCACCTGGTGACCCCACGTGGCTGCTCCCAGGTCTCCCCCTTCATCCTTATTAATGCTTCTGCTCCAGTGTGTTCCCTAACGCGCAATCCAGAACCTCAGAGCCGGCCAACGGCACCCCTCTTTCCAGCCTGAGCGGGTCCTGAGCTCGGCCCATCAGACAGACCACCAGCCCCCAGAAGCATGAGTCCAGCTTGACCCTACCCGGTTCCCACCAGCCATGAGACAGGAGACCACCCTGAGCACAAGCTCCTCCTCTTCAGTGCTGGTGACATGCCTGGGGGGAGGGCCTATCACCCTCCTCGAAATGAACTCTCTTAGTTCCGGAGCCGAGTCAGCATGCGGGCAGGGCTGCCCTCCCTCTGAAACCTGCAGGAGGGAATCTTGCCTCTTGTCGTCCTGTGGCCGTGGCTCTGGCTGTCCTTGGTGTCCTTGGCTCGTGGCAGCGTCCGCTCCAGTCTTTCTCCATTTTCCTATGGCTTCCTCTGTCCTTCTCTTTCTCTTACAAGGAAACTCATTGGATTTAGGGCCCAGGGCAATCTCATCTCCTTATCTTAGTTACATCTGCAAAGACTCTACTTCCAAATAAGGTCACATTGTGAGGTTCCAGATGACAAGAATTTGGGGGGAGGGCACATTCAACCCGCTACAGATGGGAGACCTGGGTAAAGGCTGGGGGCAGGGACACACACAGGAAACCTGAAATGGGGTTCAGGGGTGGCCAGGAGTGTGGGCTAAGGGGGCGCGCCTAGGGGGGCTCCACTTAGGGCCGCCACTGGACACCCTCCTCCGCTGGCTGTCACGCAGGGGCGGGGTCGTAGCCACACCTAGGGAGGCTTGGCCAGGCGTGGGGTGTGACTGCATGCCACCCGACCAAGGATCTGGGCTGTGTGGGCCGGCCGGTCCCAGAGCAATGGGTTCTCGCCACACGGTGGTCAGATGTCCTGCCCGCCCCTCCCACCTCCTAGGCACGGCCCAGGCCAGCGGAGGGCAGCGCCAGCTTCCAGGGAAGGCGAGGTGGGTCAGTAGGGTGGCGAGGCCGGGGGTGGGGCGGGGTCACCGGCACCCGGTAGGGACCGGCCTTCCCCTCCCCTCTGCTTCTCCCTCAACGCAGCCCCCCCAAGCCGTGGCTTCAGCTGTTGCCCCCACTTCTCCGTGAGGGTCCCCCCCCCCCACCAGGCACCCTCCTGGGCGGGATTTTGCCTCCGGGGTCTTGGAGGCAGTCCGTGGGGCCAGGGGCTCCCAACTGCCCTTCTCGGCCACAGGCACTGCCTCTCAAGGTCTCTGGGCCAATCCCGCAGGACCCGGAAGGGTCCAGCCTCCCAGCTGCTGTGAGGCCCGGCTCCTGCCTGGGGCTGGGCGACCAGCAGTCTGACCCCGCCCCTCCCCCACAGTACGGCATTAAGAAGAAGGAAGAGCGCGAGGCCGAGGCCCAGGCCGCCCTGGAGGCCAATTCGGAGGGCAGTCTGACGCGGCCGAAGAAAGCCATCCCGCCAGGCTGTGGGGACGAGCCGGAGGAGGAGGACGAGAGCATCCTGGACACGGTCATCAAGTACCTGCCCGGGCCGCTGCAGGACATGTTCAAGAAGTAACGCCCCGGCGCTGGACACAGCCCGCCCGAGCCCGGACCCCACCCCTGCCGCCCCCTCGCCACCTACGCCCTGTACTCGCCCTCCGTGGAGGCCCCTGAAGGGATGCCGGGAGCAGAGTGCAGCCCCCGAACGCCGATATAAGCCATAGCCTAGACCTAGCCGCCCCACGCGCCCCTCATGCCTGGGGAGCCTGCGCTCACCGCTCACCACCAGCCCCTCCCCTCACTGCCATCGCCGCCGCCACCAGGGGAGGGGTGCCCCCCCTGGACCGGCCCACATGCTCCTCTGGGTTGAACCCCCCCCCAGAGCCTGGGACGGCCCTACTGCTCCCGCCCGTCACACCCACCCAGCAGCGCCCAAGGCCACGCCACCGAAAGGGCCAGCGCAGCATCTCGACCCCCTGTCGGTGCGCCGCCCTGCGTTCTTGGGCGCTTGCCCCGTCCCAAACTCAGGAGCACAGCCATAGTGGGGGGAAGGCGGGCGTGCGGGCGGGGGCGGGAGCCTCCCCTCGCCCCCGCAGCGACAGCTGGGCTGCAGCGGCTCCGAATCTTCCTGTCTGAAGGCTGCCCACCTCCACCTGCACCCCTCACATCGTCCATCCGTCTCTTCCTGCCCTCCGTGCCCTCCCCCCCCCCCCCCCCCGCCCGCTCCTCTGGAAGGCTTTGCTCCGGAGCAGTGCCAGGACCTGGGTCTCTTCCAAACTGAGCGGAACCAAGCAGCAGGCCTCGGGGGAAATTTAGGACACCGCCCCCACCGCAGGCCCAGTGTGGAACAGCGCAGCCCCTCGCGCACCCTGTGGCTCACCGCCCCCCTGAGGCCCAGCCCTCGCCCCTCCCTGGGTGGCACCTCGGGTCTTCTTAGCAGAGGCTGCTCTGGGGTGGGGGTCTCCTGCCCGCACCTTCTGTGCGCCCGCACCTTCCACGAGAGCATGGGGGAGACTTGGGGCCCTGGATGGGTGCCGCGCCTGGGGACAGAAGGTCCCTCCGGGCCCTCCTCTGTCCCTCGAGCTGGGGACCCGCCAGGCAGCCTTGCGCTCAGCCTGGCGGAGTCTGAGGAGCGCCACCGCGGGCCTTCCCGACCCTTCCGTCTCTTTCATCCTTGTTTTCCTTTGCATCACGATATGTTGAATCTCAGGTAAATGAGGTCTTACGTGTTTGGGGAGTTCTATCGGGGCAGAAAGCCCGTCGCCTTGGTGTCCGGGGGCCCCTTTCTGTCCGTACCGCACATTCATCGAGTCCACGTGTTGCGGGCCAGGGGCGCGGCCCCACGTAGCTCTTTAGAGAAGCCATAACAATAGACTGCAATACTCACCGCGGACGCCCCTGCCCGGCCCGCGGGCCCTGCGCGTCCTGCGCCCTCCACTCCTTTCGGTCCCATGTCTTTTTTAAATGCCTGTTTTCACACGTCAAAAAGCCAGCTCTGAGCAGACAGGGCGTTGTCGCGTAGAAACCCCGCACCCCGTTCCCAGCGCATGGGGCGCCCGGAGCCGCGAGCTTAGCGTAGGCCGTGGATGTCGTCCGTCCTGTCCTTGCGCCCACGCCTCCTCCTGCATGTCGGGGGCCGTCGCGTGTGTTCTCTCTGGATGGAATCACAGCCAATAAACACCATAGTGAGTTCACGCTGCGTGGCCGTTCTCTCCAGAGTCCTGACGCCCCTCCGGGCGGCCGACCTCGGCAGACTGACAGGAGGGCCCCGACGCTGCTGCTGGACAGGAAGCCCCTTCCCTTCTCCCTGGGACAACTGCAGGGTCTCCCCACCGCCCTGACCCAGACTCACTCCCATCTCCCTGAGGCAGCCCAGGGTGATCATCTCAAGGGCAGACTGTCCCCTTTGGGTCTCCCTTCCTCCCTGTTCCCTCCCCCCCCTCCACGAGTCTCCCACCTGCCCAGACCCCTTGACAAGCCTTGCCTTCCCCACAGCTATGCCAGACTCTTGGGAGCTCAGCTCCCACTTTGCCTCCTGATGAGGGAGTCACTGTCCATCCTCCCTCCTTGGATCCAAAACACTGACCAAAGCTTTTGCAGCCCATGCTGTTTTTAGGCTCTGCATGCCACCCCCAGAAGGGCCACTCTTAGAAGGGTCCCCAAGGGCGCCTAGGGGGCTCAGCCAGCGAGGCGTCCGACTCTTGATTTCAGCTCAGGTCATGATCTCACAGTACAGGAGTTTAAATCCCAGGTCAGGCTCTGTGCTGATGGTGCAGAGCCTGATTAGGATTCTGTCTGCCCCTCCCCTGCACTTTCTCTATCTCTCTCTTTCTCAGAATAAATAAATAGACATAAAAAAAAAAAAAAAGGAAGGGCACCAAAAATTGCATCAACCATTCAGCCTCCACTCCCCTCCCAACCCCCCATCCTGGCATGGACTAGGTTCAGTTCTGAGCAGCAACCTGGATTTGCCAGGTGACCTGACAAGCCTTCCCTCTGAACACTGGCCGGCCCTTCCTCGGCGACTGGTGGGTCAGACGCCTCAGATGAGAGTGTCTGAGGACTCCAGGTAAAGGTATTTGTTCACTTGACTTTACTGGGTCCTGGGATGTGCCAAGCTGGTGTTATGCACCAGGGATAACTGAGGTCCCTTCCTTCTGAAACTAATTTTTCCAGTGGCAGGAGACAGATGATTAAAAAAAGTAAATCAAGTGATTTCTTCTGGGGCGGAAATTGAGTGGAATCAGGGGGCAGAGAGGATGGTGAAGATCAATATTTCACCTCTGAGGAGGTGCAGAGAGACGCCAAGGAGAGGAGGAGGGAGCCCGCGGGGACTTTCAGGGGAGAGCACACCAGACAGAGGAGCAGCCATGCCCAGCACCCTGAGGCAGGAGCTGCCGTGGGCCCTTCAGAGCTGTGAGCATGACTCAGACGACACGGCCTTGCCCTGCCCTGCCCTGGAGGCCCGTTTCAGGTCCACACGACTCTTCGCAGAGTCTCTCGCCTTTCTGCATGTTTAACTCTTTTGACAAACAGAGCACACTGATACCTGGCACCCTCCAAAGCCGCCTCCCACTCTGCAGGCAGGCAGGTCTTGCCCAGTCCTGGCTCTGGTCACCTCCGCCCCTGGTCCCTACCGGCAGCCAGCCCCAGCAGGCCTGGCATTTCCTGGACCTGCACTGTAGGAGTTACTGACTCACAAGCCACTTACTACCAGGCTGTCAGGACAAAACTAAAGGTCTGGCAGTCCAGGACCGTTCTGTCTAGTTGTGCTAACCCGCAGCCAGACACGTCCCGCCGTCCACAATCCGCCAGCGCGGCCACCTGTCCGCACAATTTGGAACTGTCTCAGCAGGGCCCCTCAGGTCTGAAGGGAGGGGTCCTGGCGCGGTGGAGTGGGGGTCCCAAGGGCGGGGCTGGGGGCGGGGCCGGCGGGGCGGGAGAGTGCGGCGCTGGGCTAGCGGCGGGATCGCACACCGGGCTGTCGCACTGCCGGGTCAGTGGTGGCCACACGACTGCGTGGCCCTGAAGGTGGAAGGGCCTCAACAGCACCCCAGCCGAGGGCCACTCGAGGTGGGCGCTGAGACGAGGCCCCGGGGAGCTGCGGCGGCGCCGGGCGTCCCCTCCCGGCTCTGTCCTCGCCCACCTGACCGGCCCGAGCCAATAAGCGTGTGCCAGGAAGATCCGCCGCAATTGGCTCCGAGGGCGTCACGTGACGGAAGCCTGGCCAATCAGAACCGCGGAGACGCCAGTGCGCGGCTCCGGCAAGTTCGGGACCGCCCTGGAGCCCAGTGGCCTGCGGCCGTGCTCCCCGCCCTCCGCGAGTGGTCCCCGCGTGGTCCCCGAGTCCTCCCGGGGTCTCTCCCGGGTCCTCCGCAGGCCGACTGGGGGCGAGGCCGAGGCGGCAGCGGTTCTGGCGGGGCGCTGACCAGCCGCCAGGAAGCCGGCACCGGAGAGGGGACATGTCCCGGCTGCCACGTGTGGCTCATCCTCAGACCCGACAGCACAGACTCGGCCCCGCGCCCAGCCCCCAGACCAGTGGCCACGGCTGCGGCCTGTGGGGCGGGGAGGGTGGGGGTGAAGCCCGGTGGCCCCCGCTGGCTAGGCAGAGGTCCCTACCGGTCTGAGGGCCGAGCCTGGGAGCAAGGGGTGCAGGCTCCAGGCGCCAAGGCTGCCCGCCGCTCCGCTCCGCAGCCTGAGGTGCAGCAGGCCCTTAGCGGGCGGTCTTGTGCGGTTCCCACTGCTCTTCCTGGAAGGTGAAGCTGGCAGCGCCTCCCTGTGCTGGCCCCTCCTCCCCAGTTCGGGGCCCTGCCCGGGGCTGAACAGCCCCTAGGTCCCAGTGCTGCCCAGGGTGATTTCTCTCAGGCTGAGGACATGGCGTGAGAGTTGAGGTTTAGTTGATTTTTGCAAAACAAAACATTTATTTCTTGCATCCTTGAGTGAGTCCATTGGGATTTATCCTTCATGGGGCAAAAAATGACTTTGTCATGAGGGAGGTGAGTAGTGTGGTCTGTCTAGGGAAAGTCCTGGAAGGTGGGATGGGCCTGGCCGAGGGTGTAGCAGAGGCTCTGCCCTCTTGCCGCAGGAGACCTGGGAACCGGGGAGCTTGTGGGCAGAGGGGGCAATCCCAGGGTCACATCTGCTAGAAATCCCCAGCTGTCTCTGACGGTCCTTGGAAAGGCAAACGTTAACGTGTTTTTAACCAACCTTCTAGGGCATCCCAGGCACTGACCTTTCATTTGCTTTAAGAACAAACCACGAGGGGCACCTGGGTGGCTCAGTCAGTTAAGTCGGCTCAGGTCATGATCTCACAGTTTGTGAGTTCAAGCCCGTGTCGGGCTCTGTGCTGACAGCTCAGAGCCTGGAGCCTGTTTCAGATTCTGTGTGTGTGTGTGTCTCTCTCTCTGCCCCTCCCCTGCTCAGGCTCTGTCTCTCTCTCCTTCAAAAATAAATAAAGAAGTAAAAAACAAAACAAAACAAAAAAACCCCAGACCTTTGGCGCAATGGCCCGGGGAGCTGAGTGAAACTGCTTCCGGTGCAGCAGCAAAGAGAGGAGGGCCTTGTGCTTTGTATCCACTTGGCCAAAAATCTTAATACTGTCCAAGGAGGCCTAGACTCCAGGGTCCATCAGTCAGAACTCAGCCTCCGGTCACATGTCCGCCAGGCCCTGACCCTGGAGCTCAAGCAGCGGGGCCCACCCCATGACACCTCCTGGCCCCTCTCTCACCCACCCAGGAATGTGACACTCTGCAAGCCTTCTCTCTCCTGTTAATTCTTCATACACAGAGCACTGGGGCAGGAAATCTGCAAGATGAGCCTGAAGGCAGGAAATGCTAAGTAACACTGATGGGACTTGTCAAAGGGACGGCCACAGCGCCAACTGACTGAGCTCACAGTGACCAAAGGTGGGACACTGAACACCAAAGTAAGGTACTGTTGGGTTGTAAGTCAAGTACAGAATAAATAGCCATTAGTCCACACTGATATAAATGGATGTATAAACAAACGGGAGACGAGAGAAATCCGCTATGCAAGATTCCAAATAATTGATGTAGACACTGCCCTCAGGGAGACGGAGTAATCCCCTGACTGTAAGTGTGGGCTGCACATAGTGTCTTCCTTCCAAAGAACACAGTATGGAAAAGGGGTAAAAAGACTAGCTTATAAGTGGACAAACCTGACAAAAGCACCACCTCCAGGAGGTCAAGGTCAACATCACAGTGATAGGTCATGTTGATAGTGTGTGCCCTTGATGTGGTGAGAAGGCACTTCAGCTCTGTGGTCTTCCTCTCCCAAACCCATTACCCTAATCGAACCGTGAGAAAAACCTCAGACTCACCCCAGTCGAGGGATGTTCTACCAAATAACTGACCACTAGCACTCCTTCGAAGTGTCAAGGCCAGATAACACAAGGAACGTGTGAGAAAATATCACAGCCAAGAGGAGCCTAAGGAGACACGACATCTAAAAGATGGTATAGCCTCCATGAGGTCTCAGAACAGAAAAAGAACACCGAAGAAAACCTAAGGAAATCTGAATAAAGAATGGATTTAATAAAGATGTGTCAATGTCAGTTCATTCACTGTGGCAAATGTACCTACTCATGGAGGATGTTAATAACAGGGAAAACAGGGTGCAGGGATGTGGGAACACTGCATTATCTTCACAGTAGTTTTTAAAAATCTAAAACTGTTCTAAAATTAAAAGTTCACTGGGGAGCCTGGGTGGCTCAGTCAGTTAAGCATCCAACTTCGGCTCAGGTCATGATTTAACGGTTCGTGGGTTCAAGCCCTGTGTCGGGCTCTGTGCTGAAAGCTCAGAGACTGGAGCCTGCTTTGGATTCTGTATCTCCCTCTTTCTCTGCTCATACTCTGTCTCTCTCTCTCTTTCAAAAATAAATAAAACATAAAAATTTTTTTTTAATAAATTAAAAGTTCATTTAAAAAATTCACCTGGAAAAGGCAGAATCCAATTCAAACACCATTAAAACCAGCAGCTAATGAAAGACATAGAATGGAAGGCTGTGCAGGTTCGACCCCTAACCTGTGTTGCAAGGGCAAAGTCACTTGGGGGATGGGCAGTTCTGGGTCTCTTCCTGAACAGTCTCCCTACCTCCTCACGGGCCAGGTGGAGCCGCTGCATGGAGGCAGCACATGGGGAGAGGGAAGAGCAGGCAGTTTCCTAATGGGAAGGAGAGGCCCAGAACTGAGTCCCCTTGGGGATGACGCCAAGTGCCTGCCAGGCCACCCCAGCCCTGCGTGGTGGGGTGAATCTGGCCTGACACCACCTCAGCTGAGCACAGAGAGGGCTGACTGCCTCGGCCCAGCGGAACTCTGCCCAGCCCCTGCCAAACTCTCAGGCCCAGAGGTCTGCAGGGTCGTGAAAAGCCCCAGGGCACTCCAGCAGAAGAAAGTGCAAAGCATTTTCAGAAATGGTGGGAAGTGTGTAAAACCTCAGCATGCTGTAACTAAGCTGGAAATTAATTCTGGAAAGGACTGTCCAAGCGGAAGCAAAATGGAAAGAACCAGCAAGGGAATGAAACAGGCACAACACAGAGAAACAAGCAAACAAGTGAATACCGAGTGTAAACATGGACCAAGAGCCTAACCTAACAGGGAAAACCTCAGGAAACAACATAGCAAGAACATGAACGCAGTAAAATTCAAGGTTCTGAGAGAAAGAACCTGTAGTTTGAGAAGATCTGATTTGAGGATAAAGCACTTAACACATCTCTTCAGCAAAGCAGCAGCTGACAATCAGAAAAAGATACAGAGGATTTAAACAATGCAATTAGCTAACTTGGCTAACTGAACATATAGAGAACTCTGCAGTCAACTGAAAAATGCATATTCTTTTTTTTAAATGTTTATTTTTGAGGGAGGGGCAAGGGCAGAGAGCATGGGGGACAGTGGATCCAAAGCAGGCTCTGCACTGACAGCAGAGAGCCTGATGTGGGGCTCAAACTCATGAACTATGAGATCGTGACCTGAGCTGAAGTCGGATGCTAAACTGACTAAGCCATCCAGGTGCTCTTTTTTTTTTGCAGTTTATTTATTTTGAGAGAGAGCATGCACATGCAAGCTAGGGAAGGGCAGAGAGAGAGAGGCAGACAGACAGAGACAGACAGAGAGACAGAGACAGAGAGAGAATATCCCAAGCAGGCTTCATGCCATCAGTGCAGAGCCCAACACGGGGCTCAAACTCTTGAATCATGTGATCATGCCCTGAGCCGAAGTCCGACGCTAAACCAACTGAGCCACCCAGGCGCCCCTCTGTACTCTTTTAAAGTTCGCATGAATATTTACAAAACTTAACTGCTGATTAGGCCATAAGCTTGTCCCCACAAAATTCATGGGATTGTCACAGGACAGAACATGCGGTCCAGTCTCAGGGCAGCTAGTCTGGGGACCCATATGTCTGGAAGTTAAACTTGTAAATTCTCTGTAGGCCAGAGAAGACATTGAAATGGACTGTTGTGTTTTTAGGGTGTCCTTAGTGACCACTGACGGGTATGCTTGGAGAGCTCACAAGCTGGGAGAGGAGTAAAGTAGAGCAACGTGATGAATCTCACAGGGGACAGGAATGAAGGGAAAGGAAGCGCAGAGCGCGACGGACCAGGGCAGCAGAGTGCAAAGTCCCCGTAAACCCGTTCTCTAAGCAGAGCCGACGCCAACACGGCTGTCTTCGTCCTGGGACCCAGACTGTTTGCTCTGGTCACCGCCCCGCGTCCGGTGTGGTTCATCCCGCAGCCTTTCCCACAAGGCAGCTCTGCTTGTGAGGCAGCCAGAGGCCCCAGGGAGCAGCACCCCGAGCCTGGCCAGAGGGGCGAGCCACCCCAGCTCTTTCCACCCTGGAACAAAGAAGGGGAACAGTTCCAAGGTGTGGTTTGGCACACATCCCCGAGCTCTCCCACGGGAATGAGCTTCATGAAGCTCAAGGAACCACGTCTTTGGTGTCGGTTATCTTCTCACGAAAACCCACTAGAAACACCCTGTAGCTGAACAACTTGGGTGATCGCTTGTCACACATGACGGGGGCATCTCAGTGAGAAACGACTTCTGGGAGGTGGCGCTGGATGGTTTGCAGGGGGGCTCGGGGAAGATGCATCAGGAATCTGGATACATCTCATCTGGGAGGGAGAGGCCTGAAGCCAGGCGTGCTGTGTGACGGGAAGCACAGCGGTCACCGAAACGAGCCTGGACAGGGGATGCGGGGCCGTTTCTGGGGCCCAGACAGTGTACGCTGTCTGTGTTCAGCGTGATTATGGCGTGCTGTTGTCTCTGTCTTTATCCATCAGCATGGCTCTGCCTGGCTCTACCGTCCTGTGAAGCTGTCTGTTCAGTGGGGACCCCAGGACCTTCCCAGGAGTCGTGCGCCAGCCCCTGGACGTCACAGCTGCATTTCCCTTTCTCACTGTCTCCCTTCCATCCCTGGGCCACGTCCTTACTTCCCACCCCAGGTCCCGGGACCTCCAAGTGAAGGACTTAGACACTTGTCTTTGGGGTGGCTTCTCGGGGGACACAAATGAAGACAGTTCACACCGAGAGTGGATCGAGGAAGCAGGTCCCCTGGATGGGGTTGGAGATGATTATTTGCTGCCCCTGGTGAGTGGGGACATCATTCCCTGGCACGCTGTGGCACCCAGTTCCCACACCCGTCCCTGGCAATGCACCACGCTCCAAGGCCATGACAGCGAAGGTGGTGTGTGGTCCTTGTAGGGCTGAGCAGGGACGCATTGCACCAACACCCCACCAGTAATTGTCCTCTTACTGATGAACCTTGAGTCGTATCCCGTTTCGTCATGAAAATAGGCCACTGTAAAGCCTTTATATGGACATTTCTCTTAGGTAACTACCTACGGGCGGCATTGCCAGGTCATGGGCTGCTGTAGCCCAACTTTAGAAGAAATTGCAAAACAGTTTTCCGAAGTGGTTGTGCCAGTAATATATGGAGAAGCAGCAACATATTCTCTTTGAGGTTTGCTGTTACTCTCGGTCTCCATCCGTGCAGGCTGCTTTAATCAGAATCCCATGGGCTGGAGCGTAAACCACAGACATGTCTTCCTCACAGTTCCGCAGGCTGCAGGCTGAGGTCAGGGTGCCGGCAGATTTGGTGTCTGGTGAGAGTGTCTTCCTGGCTCACAGGCGGCAGCTTCTCACTATGTCCTCAGTGGCGGAAGAGGTAGGGAAGGTCCCTGGGGTCCCTTTTATAATTCCAGTCATGATCTAATCACCCCAAGTCCCACTTCCTAATGTTATCACCTTTGGGGGGTAGGATCTTAATGTAGGAACTTTGGGGGACACAAACATTTAGTCTATAACAGACATTGAAGTGTTAATCACTCTCATGGGTTTGTCGTGGTATCTAATCTTGGCTTTGGTTTGCATTTCCCTGATGACTAATGGTGAGCACTGTTTCATGAGCTTGTTGGCCATTGTATATCTTCCTTCGAGAAATCCATTTAAAAAGTTGTTTTTTATATTTTTAAATTTATTTATTAATTTTGAGAGAGACAGAGACAGAGAGAGAATCCCAGGCAGGCTCCACGCCCAGTGCAGAGCCCGACACGAGGCTTGCGATCAAGACCTGAGCCGAAATCAAGAGATGAATGCCTAGCCGACTGAGCCACCCAGGAGCCCGTCTTATCGTTGACTTTTATTTTTTTATTATTATTATTTTTTTAAGGTTTTATTTATTTCTAGGAGAGAGAGAGAGAGAGACAGCGTGACCAGGGGAGGGTCAGAGAGAGAGGGAGTCACAGACTGAAACAGGCTCCAGGCTCTGAGCTGGCAGTCAGCACAGAGCCCGACGCGGGGCTCGAACCCACGAACCGCGAGATCATGACCTAAGCGAAAGTCGGACGCTTAACCGACTAAGCCACCCAGGTGTCCCTTATCGTTGACTTAAGTGTTTGGAAATTTTGGAGGACAGTCCTTTATGAGATGTGTATTTTGCAAATATTTTCTCCCAGTCTGAGGCCTGTCTTCTTACTCTCTCAACAGTGTCTCTCACAGAGCACAAGTTTTAAATTTTAATGGAGTCCAACTTACCAATTCTTTCTTTCTTGCGTTTGGTGTTGTATCTCAGAGGTCACTGCCAAACCCAAGGTCATCTAGATTTTCTCCTGTGGTATCTTTTAGGAGGTTTATGGTTTTGCATCTTACACTGGGGCCTGCGATCCACGTTGGGCTAACTTCTGTTAGCGTCAGATTCACTTTGTTGCTTGTGGACGTCTGATTGTTCTGGTGCCGTTTGTACCGACTGTCTTTCTCCGTCGTGCTATCTTTGTCCAGCTCCACTGGTGTTTGTCTGTTGATTCACCGACAGCTCACTGTGATCACTCCAGCTTTATAGTGAGTCTTGAAGTCGCGTAGTGGACCTTCTCCAGCTTTGTCCTTCTCCAGTGCCGTGTGGGCTGTTCCGGCCCTTCGCCTCTCCAAATAACGTCAGGATGTATTTGTCAGTATCCACAAGAAAACTTGCTGGGACTTTAATTGGGATTATGTGGAATCTACAGATCTAGGGAAGAGCTGACATCTTGACCATATTGAGTCTTCCTATTTGTGAACATGGAGTATCTCCCCATTTAGAGCTCTGATTTTTTTCATCAGAATTTTACAGTGCCCTCATATACATCTTCTACATATTTTGTTAGATTTATATCTACATATTTCATTTCTTTTTGGTACCAATGTACATAGTATTGTTTTTAAAAATATTTATTTTTGGAAAAGAGAGAGAGAGAGACAGACAGAAAGGGTGTGAGCAGGGGAAGGGCATAGAGGGGAACACAGAGCTTGATCAGGCTCCAGGCTCTGAGCTGTCAGCACAGAGCCCGACTCAAGGGCTTGAACTCACCAACAGTGAGATCATGACCTGAGCCGAAGTTGGATGCTCAACCGACTGAGCCACCCAGGCGCCCCTCAGCAGGACATTTTTGTAGATACAGATACGATGATTCTAAAATTTATATGAAAGGGCAAAGGAGCTATGATAGCCTAAGTAATTTTTACAAAGAAGAACAAAGGTGGAAGAATCACAGTACCCGATTTTAATGCTTTCCCTAAAGCAACAGCCATTAAGACAGTGTGGGTTGACAAGGGACAAGACACAGAGGTGAGTGATCATAGTGGAGTTTGGGGACAGACCCAAATACATACGGCTAATTGATCTTTGACAACAGTGCAGCAGCAGTCCGGTGGAGAAAAGACAGTCTTTTCAACAAATGGTAATGGAAAAATTAGGTCATCCATATGCAAAAAATTGAACCTTTCCCTAAACCTTATACATTACAACTAATTCAAAATGGATCACATATAAATAGGTATAAAACTATTAAATGTTTGCAAGAAAGCAGAAAAAATATATTCATGACCTGACATCTAGCAGAGTTTTAGATATAACACCAAAATGTAATCCAGGAAATAATCCATAAAAGAAAAAACTGATAAATTTGACTTCAAAATTAAAAACATTTGCTTTGCCAATGACAGTGTCAAGAGAATGAAAACCTAAGCTAAAGACTAGGAGAAATATTTGCAAACCACAAATCCAATTTAGGACTTAAATCCTGAATGTATAAAGAACTCTCAAAACTCAACAATGAGAAAAAAAAAAAAACCTCCTCAGTTAAAATGGGCAAAAAATGCACCAAAGAGGAAATAATGGCAGGCAAGCACATGAGATGTTCAACATCAGAAGCCTTCAGGGAAATGCAGACTCAAACCGCATCGAGACCCTGCTGCACACCCATAAAATGGCTACACTCAGGGAGAACACGGACAGTTCATGCGTGTGCAGCACCTGGGGCCCTCAGACCTCAGATGAACCAGACCAGCTTCTTCCGCAGTTAAATGTACAGTCAGCATATGACCCAGGAATTCTACTTCTAGAGAAACAAAAACCTCACATCCACACAAACCTGTACATGAATGTTCACAGTTTCTTTATTCACAATCATCAAAAAACTGATAACACGGGCGTCTGGGGGGCTCAGCCAGTTAAGTGTCTGACTCTTGGTTGCGGCTCAGGTCATTTTCTCACAGTTTGTGAGGTGGAGCTCCCAGGTCAGGTTCTGTGCAGTGTGGAGCCTGCTTGAGACTCCCTCTTCCTCTCTCCCTGCTCCACCCCTGCTTGCACACTTGTGCTTGCTTCTCTCTTTCTCAAAATAAATAAACATAAAAACCCCTGAAAACACAGAAGCTTTTCTTTGCATGATAGCCACCTAGTAGAAAAGGGGAAATACTGAGCTCAACAGCAGCTTGGGGGCTCAAAGGCCGTGTGTTGACAGAATTCTCCAGAAGGCAAGTGTGATGCTGAAGGTCAGTGGCTGTCAGGGTTATAGGTGAGGAGGGTGTTAGCAATAAAGGGTTGGCACTAGGAAGGAGTTTTCTGGGGGTGATGAACCATTCTGTGTCCTGACTGTAATGATTACACGAGTCTACAGGTGTCTGTTTTTTAATTTTTTAATGTTCTATTTATTTTTGAGACAGAGAGAGACAGAGCATGAGGGGGGAGGGGCAGAGAGACAGAGATATACAGAATCCGAAGCAGGTTCCAGGCTCTGAGCTGTCAGCACAGAGCCTGACGCAGGTCTTGAACCCACGAACGTGAGATCATGACCTGAGTTGAAGTCGGAGTCTTAAGTGACTGAGCCACCCAGGTGGTCCGAGTCTACAGGTGTTTTAACTTCAAAAACAAAACAAAAATTTTAATAAAAAAATAAAATTTATAATTAACACATATTCCTGGGGCACATGGGTGGCTCAGTCAGTTAATCATCTGACTTTGGCTCAGGTCATGATTGTCAGGCTCTCAAGTTCAAGCCCCACATTGGGCTCTGTGCTGTCAGCTCGGAGCCTGGGCCTGCTTTGGATTCCTCTCTCTGCTTCTCCCCAGCTCTCTCTCTCTTTCAAATAAATAAACTTTAAAAAAATAATTAACACGTATTCCTGATTAAATGTTTAGTAAGCTGTAACAGAAGGCAATTCTTCGACTTGGTACAAGGTATTTATCAAAACCCTGTAACCATTATGCTTAAAGGAGACATTAAGAATATCTCCATGGGGTGTCTGGGTGGCTCAGTCAGTTAAGCATCTGATTCTTTTTTTTTTTTTTTTTAATTTTTAACATTTATTTATTTTTGACAGACAGAGAGACAGAACATGAGCAGGTTAGGGGCAGAGAGAGAGGGAGGCATAGAATCAGAAGCAGGCTCCAGGCTCTGAGCTGTCAGCACAGAGCCCGATGTGGGATTCAAACTCACAGACTGGGAGATCGTGACTGAGCCAAAGTGGTTTCACCAGCTGAGCCACCCAGGCGCCCCAGGCGTCTGACTCTTGCTTTTGGCTCAAGTCATGATTTCATGGTTCATGAGATCAAGCCCTGCGATGGGCTCCAAGCTGGTGGTGAGGACCCTGCTTGGGATTCTCTCTCTTTGCCTCTCCCCTGCTCTTTCTCTCAAAAATAAAACAAACAAAAAGAATATTCCCATCAAAGTCTCAAACCAGAGCATGCTTGTTGTTACCATTAATTGACATTCTTCCAGAGGTCCCAACAGGGAGAGCAAACCACAAAAAAGGAAAGCTCGTGTGTGTGTGTGTGTGTCTGCATCATCTGTGTGGACATCTGTGTGGACACAAACAAGTGTGTTCTCGATTCCAAAATAACCAGCTAGCACACAGGCCAGGTCCACCCCCAACCCTTCCTGAGCAAAACACATGCAGTAAACCAGACAAGGAGCGTGTAAGACCTCTATGAAGGAAACACAGAAAACCCTTTGAAAGACACACAAACATGCTATAATGTGGGTGTTGAAAGCCAACCCATATAGTAACAACCAGGAGGGACTTTTCATACCAAACAAAAGTAGCACCCTGTGATTCTGGCCCACGCTGGTGTAGGATTATGCGCCCTGCAGGAGCTGTGAGTATAACTAAGTCGGTCCCAATAACTAGAATCCTTGTAGGCACTAGCTGGTGGCACTGAGGGAGACAGGTGGTTCTGAGCCTAGCCACGCTTCCCTCAGGGAGTACTTCAGCCCACGTCGCCACATTCTCAGGAGGTGGGCCGAGGCCACAGTGGCCCCTCCACACCTGGGGTGTAGTGTGGGAGACAGCTGAGGGGCAGGAGGAAGTGAGTCAGTGACTTCCCAGTGTAGCACCTGCACGGCCATGGCACCATGCAGAATTAGATGTGTGGACCCAGGGGACCTCTGTCCAGAGCTCTGGGGTCCTGGGACCACCCCAGACCCTCTACAGCCTTGGGGTCCCACAAACAAACAGAATGGGAAACCGTACAATCACCAGAAGTGATCTATAATCACTTAGAACTCTCAACTAAGCCCATTTTGTGCTCCCCAAGAATTTAAAGAAGTGATTTCCCACCAACAAGAGTATATTCTTAGCCTGACATTTTTTATACTTGGTCAATTTATGAAAAATAAATTTTATCTTTCAAAAAATTTCTGACCAAAAATGTTCTTAGGGCAGCAAATTTGTTTTCACAGTACCCCAATAAATTTTTTAAAAAACCTGTAGGAATAAATGTGACAGTCAAATAATTTATTTTTCATTCCAAAATAAAGTCCAGCTTAATCAAAAGGAAGCTTACAAGAGTGCTGAGAGCGCTACCGATTATCGTGCGCGCGGCTGAGACAGGCAGATCCCTCTCCTCAGGAGTTGAGGAGAGCCTCTCACGGTCATGTACATCAGAGCAAAAGGTACAAAATACGACCCATGTGCCACAGGGTAGCTTCGGTGTTTGACGGCGGGCTGGGCTGCGTCCTGCAGGTGACTTGGGTGAGCAGACGTACTTCGTCAGTACAGCCAGGGGAGGGCATTCCCGCGAAAAGGCTATGGGGCCCCTATAACCTGCAGGTCTGGCCACAGCCGCCCCCCCAGGGGTCTTGTTGTATCCACTGGGATTTTCATTCTGAAGAACCAAAAATCCAAGGAAGACATTTATTCTCGGCCGCGCAGAGGTAGGGTGCAGGCGTCTGGCTGTGCTGTGCTGTGTGCTCCTGAGATACTAAGGCCTTTCTGTGCGGGCCGAGGTCCAGCCAGTGTGGTTTCTTCGGCACGCACCTGCTACACTTGGGATGCGTGTGCAGAGTCTGACTTGGGGCTTGATCTCATGAACCAGGAGATCATGATCTGAGCTGAAATCAAGTGTTAGACGTTTAACCTACTCAGCCACCCAGGCACCCCGTAATAGCTCTTACAGTTAAACCGGGACTCACATATTTTCATCCACACAGATTCACACTGAAGGAGTAAGACCGCCAGTAAGATGTGCAGGTGACAGCAGCAGATGGTCACACACAGCCCTTGGAGGCCTGCACAGGCAGGCCCAGTCACCTTCTCATTCTTCCCCAGTCACATTTCTGGGGGCATTAACTGGTCTCTGGAGCCAGGAGGGTCTCAGAGCGCTGGTGCCTACCACCCCCGCCTGCTGCACAGACTTCAAAATCTGCCCCCGTGGGTGACCAGCAGCGGGGGCCTAACCTTGGAGGTGCCCATCGCTGCTGCTCCCGGCCGCGGAGCTCGGCATCCGGGTGAACACGAACGTCTGCGTGGGGTGTTAGCTGATAACTTGACATTCGTAAGATGAAAACCCCACTTAACAAAAGCAAGTAAAAGAAGCAAAGTCAGTTTCTTGCACTAAATTATCTTTCAAGTTTATAGATCTGAAACCCATGAGGAAATACAACTTTGGTCATCATATTCTCTGTTTTTTCAGCTCTAGTTTTTTCAGATTTTCAAGATTTCTGTAAACTACTTAAACTTAACAATTTTCTTAAAATTTAAAAGTTTTGGGCATAGTCCCCCCCCCCCCGGAAATTGTCTGTCATGGGTAATTTCGGGTGTCTGCTTGCATGGGGCCTGAGGTGCCTGGACTGAAACGACTCTGGGTGTGTCGGGATGAGAGGGGCCTCTGGTTTGGTGGGCTGACCCCCCAGTGCGGGCGGGTGTCGCCCGAGACCTGACCCCCCAGTGCGGGCGGGTGTCGCCCGAGACCTGGAGGGCGAGAGTAGAACAGGAAGGCGGGGGGTGGGGGGTGGCTCCTGCCTGACCACCGGGATCGGGGTGTGGCCTCTCCTGCCCTTGACTGCACTATACAGGTCCTTCTGGGTGTCTCAGCCTCCACGATCCTGTGAGCAAACTCCTTGTGATCAGCCTCCCTTTACATACGTGCAGAGAGAATGATGGAGTCACTCAGGTCAAGCAGTGATGCAACAGCCAGACCAGGAACCGCTAAGACCAGCACAGGCTGATGTCACTCAGCCGATAACCAGCGGAACCAGAAGAGGCCACGAAATGCCTCTTAAAGGCTTAGCCTCCTTTATTTTTTAATTTAATTTTACTTTTTTAGGATTAGCCTCCTTTAAGAAGGAGGACTTTTGGGGCAAATTGTTGATTCCCATTCATGTCTGATGCTGACCCTTTCAGGTCTGATCATATCAGAGGGCAACTGCCATCTCAGGCTCTCCCCAAGTGTCTCTGGACAGAACAGATCACCTGCTGCCCGGACAGAACAGAGATCCCTTGCTGCCTGGACAGAACAGAGATCCCTTGCTGCCTGGACAGAACAGATCCCTGCTGCCTGGACAGAACAGAGATCCCCCGCTGCCCGGACAGAACAGAGATCCCCTGCTGCCCGGACAGAACAGAGATCCCCTGCTGCCTGGACATAATAGCTCCCCCACTGCCCGGACAGAACAGAGATCCCTTGCTGCCTGGACAGAAAAGAGATCCTCCCAAGGCCTGGACAGAATAGATCCCCCGCTGCCTGGACAGAAAAGAGATCCCCCGCTGCCCGGACAGAACAGAGATCCCCTGCTGCCTGGACATAATAGATCCCCCACTGCCCAGACAAAACAGAGATCCCCCACTGCCTGGACAGAACAGAGATCCCCCACTGCCCGGACAGAACAGATCCCCCGCAGCCTGGACATAATAGATCCCCCGCTGCCCAGACAGAACAGATCCCCCGCTGCCTGGACAGAACAGATCCCCGCTGCCTGGACAGAACAGAGACCCCCCGCTGCCTGGACATAATAGATCCCCCACTGCCTGGACAGAACAGAGATCCCCCACTGCCCGGACAGAACAGACCCCCCGCAGCCTGGACATAATAGATCCCCCGCTGCCCAGACAGAACAGATCCCCCGCTGCCTGGACANGAGAGAAAAGTTTCCCGCCCACGACGGCAAACGAGCTCGACTACCGCGACCGGAGCACAGACGTGTGCTCGCCCGATCGAAAAGAGAGCCCCTGCTCTGCCGAGACAACAGAGATCCCCCGCGGCCTGGACAGAACAGACCCCCCGCTGCCTGGACATAATAGATCCCCCACTGCCTGGACAGAACAGAGATCCCCCACTGCCCGGACAGAACAGACCCCCCGCAGCCTGGACATAATAGATCCCCCGCTGCCCAGACAGAACAGATCCCCTGCTGCCTGGACAGAACAGATCCCCTGCTGCCTGGACATAATAGATTCCCCCGCTGCCTGGACAGAAAAGAGATCCTCCCAAGGCCTGGACAGAACAGACCCCCCGCTGCCTGCACAGAACAGATCCCCTACTGCCTGGACAGAACAGATCTCCTGCTGCCTGGACACAACAGATCTCCTGCTGCCTGGACACAACAGATCCCCTGCTGCCTGGACAGAACAGAGATCCTCCCAGGGCCTGGACGGAACAGATCCCCCGCTGCCTGGACAGAACAGACCCCCTGCTGCCTGGACAGAACAGATCCCCCGCTGCCTGGACAGATTAGATCCCCTGCTGCCTGGACACAACAGATCCCCTGCTGCCTGGACAGAACAGAGACCCTCCAGGACTTGGACTGAATAAGTAGGGCACAGGATCTGAACAATTCCTCAACCCAACTGCACACAGACTGACTTTGCATTTGGTTTAACTTCTTATCCCTTGTTGTATCTTGTTTTTTAATGATTTCTTATGTGCCTGCCTTGCTTTGTGTGCTGTGTATGAAGCCAAATTAAATGTGTAATGAAATGTCACTGAGTTTGGAACCCTAAACCTGCTTTAACCTTGCTTTACGGCTGAATAAAGTTGCTGTTGTGGGGAAATCGTGACCTGTGTGTGCGCCCTGGCATGCTCATGAACATACATGCACACAGAGGTGCACACGCAGCATCTTCTGCTGGCTCTGCTCCTCTGGAGAACCCCACTAACACCTTTACAAAGGGAAGAAGATACTGTCAGTCAACCCACCCACAGGGATTAACAGGTTTTTTTGTTTTTTTTTAACAGTACTTTCATCGGCACATGCAGCTCTAAACCAAAGTGAGTTCCTACTCCAAGCAAACAGATGAGCAGTGTGGACTTGAAACACAGTTCCCGCCAAACCTCTGGTATCAAACTCTGGACCAATGTCAGTGAAGTTCTGCATCCAGGATTCAAGTGCCGCATGAGGCCGAGTGAAGGCAGCTAATCCGTGAGGCCTCAGGACGGGGTGAGGGCGGGGAGAGGAGCGGGTGTGTGCCCGCAGCACCTGTGGTAATTAATTCTCATTCCACTGCAGTGCCTAAGAGACCATCCCTCTTACGCTCTTACAGATATCTTAGATGATAAATTTCCAGCCCGAAAAAGTTTTAGGTAAGTTTTTCTTTTGCTTTTATTACAAGCATATAATATTAATTTTGGCAAAACACTGAGTACAAGCTTCACTATCATAAAATCAAAACATTGAAGCAATATTCCAAAAAAGATTTTAGACAAAAACTAGCCACCAATAGTACAAAAAATTACACACCAACACAAAGCATAAAAAATGTAAACTTTCAAATTAAACAGTCAAAAATATGTATCTGCATTGTCATCTCAATACACCGCGACAGCCTCCATGTTGCCACGTGTGGCGGTCAGGTCAGTGGTGGCTCACACCGAACCCTACGTCACTTGGGAAAAAATGGTTTTCTTATACCCAAATCAGTTGTTGGAACAGACATTTACACTAACGCTACACACATTTTAGGGGACACCCAAACTGCAGTCCGTCCTTCAGATGTGCTCGTGGATGTGGCGAACCACACGTGATGCAGGCCGAGCGTGGGTGGGCATTTGCACAAGCAGAGCCTCCTTGGTGGCCTGGCGGCTGCTCCGCACACCCATCCCTGCCTCACAGGGACAGAATCTGGAAAGATTACGGCTGGTTTGAATAATGGTTTTCTAATCTACTTATCTCAACTTAACGTAGTCTGTTAAATGCCAAGGCAGAGAGACACACTGGCTTCTGGCGCTAAGGTCACATGTGATGTGGTGGAGTGTAAATGACTTCCTGAGGAAACAGAGAAACGGGGTCTGTTCTGATTTATCTGAGCTCAGTTTATTTTCAGTGTCTTAAAAGCACATCTAATACTCACGTATAAAGTAGAAATCAGCTGGCTCGTTCCTGGAACATTCAATCCAATGACACATTTTAAATTGCTGTAAAATGCCATCCTGTGCGCTTTGAGGATAAAAGGAAATGGATCGCTAAAGACTTCGCCACAAGGAGGCACCAGAGGCCACACGCCCCAGAGGGCTCGGGAGCCCACGGGGAAAATAGCACCCACACATCCGTGCTCTGGTCGACATGGGGTGGGGCATCCAAGGGCCGCACTCGGGGTCTGAAAATAGCAGACCTGGGGCGGCCGCGAGGCCGGTCCAGGATGGCCACGCACCACCTCACGGCAGCCTGCCCGGTCTCGCGCCCTAAAATATTGCTGACAGGCATTCTTGCACACACACAAACCATCCCCAGAAACAGCATTCTTATAACAACAATGAAAAGGAAAGCCAAATAGCTGAATGTACATATTTTGAAATTCCACCTACGTTCCCTTTCAATTTAGCAGAAGAGATGCAACATTACAACTTAAACAGATGTCTAATAAACGCATCCTGGGACCTATTGCACAAAAGCATAAACAATGCTCCTCAGCTATATAGAACAAAACGTACAAATTAAAAGCTACTCAAAGTAAAAGAAGAAGCTTGCAAAACATGTCACAATTTCATCTTATATGCCTGTAAATAAAGCTGGACCACGGAAACCAAACAATCGGATGGGAAAATATGATAGAAGGCTTAAAATAGAATAAATAATTTTATAAAGTTAAGTTTTCTTTTCTTTAACCCCCCAAATCTTAAATTCAATATTTATATATTCTATCTGAATTTTCTATTTTCATGAAAACTGCGTTTAGCGAGACCACGTGCCGGGCAGGGCATCCCGCTGCCGGTGCCGGTGCCGGTGCCGGTGCCGGTGACGCAGGAAGGTAACTGAGCGGCTCTTGCTTTACCAGCATGAACAGGCGTGAAAACTACTTCACAGTAACTCCATCTGTTAAAAGAAAAAACTTAGCAGGATCCAATCACTAACTGATCCTGGCTTTCATGCTGGAAATTAAATTCAGCTTTATGATGTGAAACGAAAGCATGACGGCGGGGTAGGGGCCACGGAAGCTGCCCTGGGACGCAGGCTCTGGGCTCCCGTCAGCTGGGGGGCGGGGGTCCCCGGGGCCGTCCTGCAGCGAAGACAGTCTGCGTGAGGGATCTTAGAAAAATAGGTACTTCTGCTGCTGAGGTTTCGTCAGGTTGACACGGTTACAAAAGGGGGTCACAGGAGGGCCAGCCGCCCGCCGGCCGCGTCAGCCCTGCGTCCACCTCTCTGTGTATTTAAGTACGTCCACTTAGCACCATAGCAGATTCAAGTGATTTCAAAGATAGCTACAAAGTTACAAATATATATTATGAGATTATTACAGCGATACTCAGTCTAATCTGAACCGTGAGTCGATTTTGTTTGAATGTGGATGCTTACACTGTTTAACCCTCCCCTCCTCCACTACCCAGGAAAATACCCAAGTTCTAACGCTAACCCGAAAACCGCACTGTGGTAACGTGTGGTGGTGCAGAGTGCTTCAGCAGTAATGTGTATTCTGAGGTAGACAGGTAATATTTGCTCATACACATCTACTCATTAACCCTAGTAGAGCAACTCTAGAACACGATTTGGATGAATAGCAAGCTTAGGTAACTGAACAATTCAAACAGCACTGGGAGTTAATGGGCTTAAATGAAGATATGAATTTTGGCCAATCCCCAATAATCTGTTTTTATGTGTGTAAAAGGCCTTACGTTAAAATCACTTGGACTGAATTAATTTGAGTGGTTTTCTCGTCACCAAGATTAGGTCTCGTTAGTGGCCGCTCCTGACATCTACGTGTATGAAATGGGAAGCAGAGGAAACCCCACCATAACTTTCAAAGCAAATTGGAGGGAAAAATGCTAGTGAGTAAGGTGACACGGTCCGTGAACAGAGGCGGTGGATGGGGGCTGATGGACCCAGGCCCCCCCGCCTGCCTGCAGGGTGAGCGGAGGCGGCGGGCGAGGGCGGTGGAACGCCAAGCTCTCTGAGAAAGCGGTGCGGGTGCAGAGGGCGAGGACGGACAGAGAACCCGGGGCAACGCCTCCACTGCCCCAGAAAGTGGTTCCCTTCTCCTTCCTGCCTCCCACGTTCCAAGTTACTACTTTCAAGGAAATATTTATTCTTTAGTTCCACAAAAATATTGACATTTGGGAGGAGAAAGGGGTTGACAAAGCGTGTGCTGCCTGTGACTGGCACTTTAGGACGTTAAGTCACCGAAAAGGCAGCCAGCAGGCACCCCCCAGGCTTGGCTTGAGGGCGCATCGCCTGCTGCGGGCAGCCACAGGGTGCACGAGCTTCGTGCACAAGCAGGGCGGCCGCGGTGCGGATCGGAGCCCGCACGCCCGTGGCACCAGCCCTCGTCCACCGGGAACCCCTCACACGGCTGCCACCTCTGCCTTCAGCAAGACGAAGACGGGGAGAACTAAGCAGGCGAGCGAAGCGGCGGCCCCGAGCACAGCAGCCCCGCTCCCCCCGGTGAGGCTGAAGAAGAAGGACGGCTCTGCCAACCAGTGTGCCGCCTCCGGCCCTCCTGCCCGGCGCACCGGGCCACCTGCGTGTGCCCGCGTCTGGGGGGCGTGGCAGGGAGTGGGGGGGGGACCCTCTCTCGCCTCAGGGCTGAGTGGCCCTCGGAGCCCAGGGGAGGGGAGGCAGGGGAGCTCTCGGCCTTTCCTGTTTCCTAATGTGGAAAATTAAATACCGTGGCTAACTCATTAATGGAAACCTCTTTTGGTATGCTTTTAAATTAAACCTTTATATACCTTCTAAGTCTTCAGGAAGCTAAAGGCAACATAAATATCATCATTCACCATGAAAAGATATTTTCTCAATAACTTAGGAAGGGTTCAATAAACATAAAGTATTTTCGAGGCTTACTGTGAACCCTAATTCATCAATCGAACTCAAATGACCAGATTTCCAAGGCCTGGAAAGCAAGCGAAGGTCGCGTGGCCGCTGTGTTTCCCGTCCAGTCTGTGAGAGGCGCCTCTTCGGCCGCTAAGACTGTGAAGTGAAGTGTTTTGTCATCTCGTAACCGCGGTGCTGGTAGTGTCTCGTTGAGTGTGAGTTCTCTCATACAAAAGTTATAAATACTCTGTTCAGAAATCTGGTCCCCAGGAGCCTGCCGGCCGCGGCCTGGCGGGGCGGGGCCAGCCCAGGGCCGGGCTCAGAGCAGGTCCATCTTGGGTCTGTAGTGCAGCAGGAGCGGCGCCTTCTGTAAGACAAAGTCAGAGCGTGGCGCCGTCACCACCGTCACCACGTCACCGTCACCACCGCCAGCTGCGGAGGCAGGGAAGGGGCGGGCCAGGCTCCTTCCCTCCGCACACTGCTGCCCCACCCGGTCCCGCCTTTCCTCTTGGGGTCCTACTGGCTGTCACCCCCTTCTCCGGGCTGCCCCTCAACTCGGAGATCCTGCCGTCTGCTTCCTGCGTTAGAGGGGGACCCAAAGGCCTGTGGGCATCCTCTGACCCCTGCAGCCGACTGGGGTCAGGCACTCTGGCCAGAAGGGGTGGTGCTCGCCTGAGGCCCCCCGCCACACCAGCTCTGGTGCTGATGATTCCAGAATAATCCTGTGACTGAGTTGTTATTTCTAAGCTCTTAGTGGGAAATATGCACAGAAAAGTAGTTGCCCTTTGTAGCAGAATCAGAAAATCAAATAACCCAGTCTTTACAAAGTGACAGTTCTCACCTTGAATCTCCACCTGGTGACAACCACAAATTTGAGCGTGTGGTCCTTGCCCAGGATCTCCTCGTTGCATAAAATGTCCAGCTGGCAGGAGAAGAAGGCTTGAGTCAGGGTGCCACAGCACAGCGCTCAGCACACGTGGCCTCCGGTCTGTGCCAGCCACGCCGCTCGGGCCACACAGTCAGTGGCCCGTGGCCGACGGGCCGTTTCCAGGGGGCACAGGTGGGGAGCACCCCGCCCCAACACGCCCGGAGCCAAGAGCACCTGGGTCCACACCTGCCACGCGGCCCCCACCGGGCCCTCAGCTGTTGTCACCACAGAGCACCTGTCTCCCCACCTCAGTCCACCTCTTGGCCAAGCCCGTTCCTCTTACCTTACGATGGGCTCTTCAGATGGTCTTTCTCTTTTCTTTTTAAAAAACACTATTTTGAGCAGGTCTAGGCTCACAGCAAAGCTGAGGGAGGCACAGAAATGTCGCACGTCCCCCTACCCCCCCGTCCACACCCCCACCCGGGGGGCACCTGCGGGAGCTGACACGTCGTCACCCGAGGCCACGGCCGGGTCGCCCTCGGTGCGCATCCTGCGGGGCACCCCCACGCTGGTGCCACACAGGGCTGCCACACTGCCTGAAACCGCCCGGGCCCCAGGCCTTCACCCTCCCCCGCCCCCACCCCCACAGCCCCTGGGGCCCCACCGCCTCCAGAATGTCCTCCGGCCGGAATCACATTGGCTTCTGTCCCTTAGCGAGCGCATCTAAGGTCCCCCCAGGCCTTCTCACGCTTCACAGCTCGCTTCCCTCTCCGGCCCAAGTTAGACCCCACTGTCTGGTGACCACCGTTTAGTGCCGTCACCCGCTACGGACATCTTGGTTGTTTCTTAGTTTGGGCAATTATGAGCAAAGCTGCTACGAACACCCATGTGCAGGGACGTGTGCGGACTAAGGTTTCAGCTAACTCGGGCGAGCACTGGGGCTCGACTGCTGGATCACATGATAAGTGTATAATTCGTTTTGTAAGAGACTGACAAATTGTCTTGCAAAGTCGTGCCCCCTCCTAAGTTCCCTCCTGCCACAAACAGGATTTCCTGTGGCTCCATACCCTCCCCGAGTGTGGTGGTCAGAGCTCTGGACCTGGGCTGTTCTGATAGGTGTGGAGTGGAATCGCATTGTTTTGTTTCCCAGACGACAAATCCACAAATCTCCGTCAGGATGAGGGGAAGAAGGCCCTTGCATCTGCCTGGGGGCTGGGCGGGGGGGGGGGGGCGGGCAGGGCACAGGTGGGGCTCTGAGAAGACTGCCCTGACCCCTGACCCCCCAACTCCGCCTCCCCCAGGCAGGCCCCTCACCCGCACCAACCTCCGGACAATCTCACCACGACCCTGGGTGCCAAACGGCACCACACACCAAGAACCCCAACCTTGACCCGGGGCCCTGACACCTCCCACTTTACGTCTCCACTGCGTGCAGGCAGTGGCCACAGCAGCCTGTCTCCAGAGGCCGTCCACCCTGGGCCCGAGAGTCATTCCCAACCCCTTCTTCCCGCTAGCAGCGCCCTCAAACACCAGCACAGCATTCTGGCTCAGTTTTGGTCTCCTGTGGCTGTCCGGAAACACAACTGGGGGACTTAATGCAGGATTTTATCTCTCAGAGTCCTGCCTGGAAGCCTGTAGGCCACACTCTCCCTGGGGTCTCTGGAGCTTTTTGCCTCTATCACCAGCTCGTTCCTATTTATTTTTTAAATGTAATAGAATACACAAAAAATTTACCATTTTAACCATTTTGTATGTGGGCAGCTCCGTGGCATTAGGTACATTCGCAGTGTTGTGAACGTTCCCCCCCTCCACCTCCAGAACTTTCTCATCTTCCCAGTGGACGCTCTGCTCCGTGAAGCACCAGCTCCCCGTCTCCCCCGCCCCCAGCCTCTGACCCCGACCACCCACTTTCTGTCCCTATGGTCTGAGTCCTTCATGGGCCTCGTGTAAGCGGAATCGTTCCAGTGCTTGTCCCCTCGTGACTTGTTTCACTGAGCACAGTGTCCTCCAGGCTCGTCCACATGACGGCGGGTGGCGGGACGTCCCTCCTGTTTAAGGCGGAGGAACATCCCGTCGTTGGAGGGACATTTTGTCCACCATCCATCCATCCGCCAATGAACACTGGGTTCCTTCACATCTTAGCTGTTGTGAGCAGCGCTGCTAGGGACGTGGGCTGCAGGCCCCTCTGTGACGTCACTCCTGCATGTGGGTGTGCAGTTTCCCCAGCACCATTTGTTGAAAGGACTGTCCATTCCCCACTGAGTGGTCCTGACAACCTTGTTAGACATCATTTTAACCGCACACATGAGGGTTTATTTCTGGGGTCTCTATTCTATTCCATTGATCTAGATATCTGTCTTTATGCCAAGATTGTTTTGACATATTTCATATAAAATTATGTATGGGTTTTTAAATTTCTGCAAAAAACATCATTGGGATTTTGATAGGCATCGCTTTGAGTATAGATTGTTTAGGTAATATTAATGTTTTAACAATATTTTCTTTTTTTTTTAAAGATTATTTATTCTGAGATAGAGAGAACAGGGGGGAAGGGGCAGCGAAGGGGACAGAGGATCCGAAGCAGGCTCTGTGCTGACAGCAGAGAGCCTGACGTGGGGCTCAAACTCACAAGAAGTGAGATCATGACCTGAGCTGCAGCTGGATGCTTAACTGAGCCACCAAGGTGCCCCTGCGTTTTAATAATATTAAGTCTTCCAATCCATTATTTGGGGTTTGTTTCCATTTATTTATGCCTTCTTTAATTTCTTTCAGCAATCTTTGTAGTTTCATTGTAGAAGGCTTTCACTTCCTTGGTAAGCTAATTCCTAGGTATTTTATTCTTTTTGATGCTAAATTGTTTTTTTGTAATTTCCTTTTCAAACATTCATTGCTAATGTACAGAAATGCGCTGATTTTTGTGTTGATGTTGTAGCTTGCTACCGTGCTGAATTCATTTACTAGTTCTAATGTGCATATGTGTGTAATCTTTAGGGTTTTCTATGGATAAGATCATATCAGCTGCAAAAAGAGATAATTTTAATTCTTCCTTTCCAATTTGGATGTTTTATTTATTTTTCTCACTTGATTGCTCTGGGTAGAGTGTCCAGGACCATACTGAATAGAAGTGTTGAGAGCAGGCATCCCTACTTTATTCCTGATCTTAGAGGAAAAGTTTAAGTCTTTCACCACTGAGCAGATGCTTGTAGTAGGTTTTCACATATGGCTTTTATTTTATTTTCATATATGGCTTCCATTCCTGGTCTGCTGAGTGTTTTTATCACGAAACGGTGTTGAATTTTGTCAACTGAGCTGTCTGCATCAGCCGAGATGATCACGTGGCTGCCCCCTCCATTTTGTTGATGTGGGATATTACACTGACCAATTTTAGTATGTTCAGCCCTCCTCCCCTTCCAGGAATAAATCCCACTTGGTCGTGGTGTGCAGTCTTTTCAACACATTGCTGAGTTCTGTTTGCCAGCATTATGCTGAGGATTCTGCATCAACGTTCAGAAGGGACGTTGGCCTGTAGTTTTCTTACAGCGTCTGTCTGGCTTTGGTATCAGGGTAATGCTGGCCTCACACGATGAGTTGGGGAGTTTCTCTAATTTTCTTGAAAAGTTTGGGGAGGACTGATGTTAGCTCTTCTTTAAATATTTGACAGAATTCACCTGTGAAGCCGACAGGTCCTGGGCTTTCCTCTGCTGGGAGATTCTGGATCACTGATTCCGTCTCTGTACCAGTCATGGGTCTATTCAGACTTTCTGTGTCTCTGTGATTTAGTCTCTGCAGGCTCGGTGTTTCCAGGAATTTGTCCATTTCACGTAAAGGTATCTGATTTGTTGGTGTACAACTATTTGTACTCTCTTATGATCTTTATTTCTGTTTTTTAAAGTTAGTTATTTATCATAACATGAGCCGAAATCAGGAGTCGGATATTTAACTGACTGAGCTACCCAGGCACCCCACAATCCTTTTGATTTTTTTTTTTTTCCTTTTGATTTCTAATGGAACTGGTAACAATGCCTCCACTTTCATATCAGATGTTAGTAATTTTTTTTTTTAGTCCATTAGCTAAAAGTTTGTCAACTTTGTTGACCTTTTTGAAGAACTGCTGAATTTTTCTATTGTTTTTCTGTTCTCTATTCCATTTATCTCTGCTCTAATCTTTATTATTTACTTCCTTCTGCTAGCTTTGGGTTTAGCTCTTTTTCTATTTCTTCAAGTTGCAAGTTTAGGGTATTGATGAGACTTTTCTTGTTTTTAATGTATTTATAGTTATAAATTTCTCATTAGCATTGCTTTTGCTGTACCCCATGAGTTTGGGTAAGTTGTGTTTTCGTTTTCATTTGTCAGTAGATATTTTCCAATTTCTCTTTGATTCATTACTTGTTTAAAAGTGAGTTGTTTGGGGCACCTGGGTGGCTTAGTCGGTTAAGCGTCCGACTTTCGCTTAGGTCATGATCTCATGGTTCGTGGGTTCGAGCCCCGCGTCGGGCTCTGTGCTGACTGCCAGCTCGGAGCCTGGGGCCTGTTTCAGTCTGTGACTCCCTCTCTCTCTGACCCTCCCCTGTTCACGCTATCTCTCTCTCTCTCTCTCCTAGAAATAAATAAAACACTTAAAAAAAAAAAAAAAGTGAGTTGTTTAAGGGGCACCTGGGTGGCTCAGTTGGTTAAGCGTCCGACTTCGGCTCAGGTCATGAGCTCACGGTTCGTGGGTTCGAGCCCCACATCGGGCTCTGTGCTGACAGCTCAGAGCCTGGAGCCTGTTTCAGATTCTGTGTCTCCCTCTCTCTCTGACTCTCCCCTTGTCATGCTCTCTCTCTCTCTCTCAGAAATAAATAAAATATTTTTTAAAAAGTGAGTTGTTTAATTTCCACAATTTTGTAAACTTTCCACTTTTCCTTCTGTTAGTAATTTCTAATGTCATGCTGCTGTGGTCAGAGAAGGTGCTTACCTTACAGGTATGTATCTTGTAAAATCTGAGATAATTTATGTCTGCCATTCCTCTTATAAGGACCTTTGTCACTGAATTTAGGGTCCAGCTGGAGGATCTAGGATGATCTCTTCATCTCAAGCTTCTTGACACATTGACAAAGACCTTTTTTCAAATAATGTCATATTCACATGTTCTAGGGGTTAGGAAATGAACATATCTTTTAGTGGGGTCATCGTTTCACCCACTATAGTCTGCCTTCTGGTCCCCCCAAATCCACATCCATCCCACATGTGAAATACACTCACCCCATCCCAACATTCTCCACCCATTCTGGTATCAACTCCAAATTCCAAAATCTTCTCAGACACCATTAGCCAACATCCCAGACCTTCCCTTCCAAAGCATATGAATCAGGCAGAGGTGAGGCTCTGGGTAGGATGAATCTGGGCTGAAATTCTTCTCTACCTGTGGGTCCTGTGAAACTAAAATCACATAGTCTGCTCCCCATATACAAGGTTGGGAAAAATACAGGACATTCCTACTCCAAAGGGCAATAATATTAGAAGAATAAAGGGGTCACAGTCTCCAGCAAGTTTGAAACTCAGCAGGAAAAATTCCACGAGGGTTCGAGGCCTGAAAATAACACTGTAGGTTGAGATTCTGTTCTCTGGGCCTGTGACAGCCTCACTGTCTGGGCCTAAGGCTCTGCCCTGGGAGTCATTCCTCCTTTTTCGTGAAGGGTCGTGAAGGTTTGCAGCTGGGTAGCTCTATCAGCCTATCTCCTGATTGCAACATTTTGGAAATCTGACAGCCTGCTCTCATTTCTTCCTGTCTCTGTCCCCTTCAGGAAAAGGTGATGCTCATTCTGTTGGTACAACATTCTCAAAAACGTTGTGGGTCTCCCATATATGTCAGGGATCCAGGCCATCAGACAGGACGGTCCTCTACAGATCCATTCCTAGTTTCTGTGAGACAGTTGAGTCACACAACTAGTGTCTTCAGCAAAAGGTTATCTAGCCACACTCTCCGGCTTCCCTCCCACACTGCGTGTGCCTTCCCAGCAGTGAAGCCCTGGCTTCTGGTCTCTGCGGTCGTGACAGGTCTAAGTGCTGGCTCTGTTTTGCTTAGCAGTCCCTTCCCCAATTCACATCTCCTCTCATATTTTACTGAGAGCAGCAGGAAGACAGCAGGCCACACCCTCACACTTGGCTTGGGGATCTCCTTGGCTAGACACCCAAGTTTATCACCTCCATGCGGTCGCACAGCACTGACCCCCCGGCTTCCTGCCACCGTGTGATGGTGACTGCTTTTCTTCTGCGTCCTCTCTTCCTCGTCAGAAGCATATTTGACATTCCAGTTTCTACCAACGTTGTGCCTGTGGTGACATGTATCCTCCAAGGTGACAGAGGGGTCTCCCTGGTGCCCCTTACCTCCTGTGGAGCTGCCACCAGAGTCACCTTTAGTGACCATATTTCCAGCAGCAGTCTCTTCATGACAATCCAGCTTTTTTTATCGTGTCTCTCAAAATTCTTCCAGCCTCTACCTGTTATTCAAGTCCAAGGCCATGTCCACGTTTCTAAGGTATTTGTTACAGCAGCACTCCACTTCTGGTACCGAAATCTGTTCTGGTTTCCTGTATCAGCTGTGATAAAGTGCCCTAACCCGGTGGTTTAAAACAACAGGAATTTACTTCCTCACAGATGCGGAGGCCGGAGCCCAAAGTCAAGGCCCAGGCCAAGCTGAGCTCACTCTGGAGGCTCTAGGGGAGGGTCCCTCCTGTCTCTTCCAGCTTCGGGCAGATCAGGAGCTCCTGGGCTGGTGGCCTCATCACTCCCTGTGATTCTGCCCTCACATCACTTTCTCCCGTGTGTGTGTGTGTCTCAAATTCCTCTGCTCTCTCTTGTAAGGACACTTATCATTGGATTTAGGGTCCATTCACGGGTTATCTCATCTCATGATTCTTATCTTAATTATGGACCTTTACTTAATTTAGAAAAAATCCTTTTTCCAAAAAGGTCACGTTTACAGATTCTGGGGTATGTGGACCTATTTTGGGGGCTACTGTTCAACCTACTACTCTCTCTGAAACATTCCTCAAGTTTGTCCAATTCTGCCGTCCGCAGCGCCCCCTCCCCCACCCCGGCCCATCTCCCCTGGACTCCTGCCACAGACGCCCCTGCCGGCCTCTCCTGCTTCTGTCTCTGGGCCCCAGTGATCCACTTTCCTCATGGCCCGAGGGCTATTTTACAGTGAGGTTTCCGGCCCAAGACCCCCCAGCGCTTTGTCTTCGCACTTATTTATGCACAACTGGCTCCTACTGCCAAGGGACATCTTAGCATAAGTGCTCGCCCAGCACTCTGTCCACCGGTCCCCTGCGCACACCCGGGGCCCGTCATGTCCCACAAAATCTCCCCCTGCCCGCCTGCTCACCGCCACCCCCCAGCCAGTCAGCCACCTGTTTGTGAAATGAAAGAACAGAGTCTCTCTCTGAGATGAAACCCTCTAGCACGCGTCACACCGCCCCCACTTCCCGTTGTGGGGGCTCCCCGTGCTCGGCCTGGCCTTCCCTCCACTCTCGTCCTCCCCATGACCCCAGTCACACTGTCTGGGGGCACGTAAAACAAACTGAGCTTTTTGTTTTCTGACTTAAAATCTCCTAACAAACCCCCCCATAAAGAACCGTAGAAGTATCGCTTTTACAAAAGAGAACTGATTTGTTATAGTTTCTATTTGTGGCTTAACTATTACCTCGTTGAAAGATGAAAGGTTAAGTTTTTTGGCGATGAACTTCTTCAGGTGCAGGACGGTCGCTTGGGCCGAGCAGCGGATCCACTTTCGCTTCAAGCCCCGCAGTTTGCTGCTGTTGCATTCCAGGCAGATGCTCACCTGTGGGAGAAGCACACAGCTGGGCAGCCCCGCCTCTCGGGGGCCCTTCTCCAGGGCCTACTCATTCTGTCAAACGTGAGGATGCAGGCTTTGTGAAATCAGAAATCTGTTTGACCTCAAAACTGTGGGAAAGGGTTCTATTTTACTCATTTTACATACATTATCTTAAAATCTCTGTTTATCATTTTGTGAAATATAATCTAACCGTGTTAATTCTATCTTATAAACATAGTACTTTAAAGTAAATTTGAGGGGCGCCTGGGTGGCTCAGTTGGTTGAGCGTCTGTTGATTTCAGCTCAGGACTTGACCCTAGGGACATGGGATCAAGCCCACGTCTGGCTCCGCACTAGGCATGGAGCCTGCTTGAGATTCTCTCTCCCTCCCCCCCCACCCCCGCCTTGATTGCGTGTGTTCCCTCTCTTTCAAATAAAAATAAATAAAGATTTAAAGGAAATCTAAGATTTATTCATTGTCCAGATGGTGCTGGTCTCGGAGTTTAGCTGATACATACTGCAGCCTTGTCCTGAGCTTCTGGCTGGTGGGACGCACACGCATCTGCCCACAGGCTCTGCGGGCATGAGGAGGAAGGACACGCAGCCAGCTGAGGCGGTGCCCCTGACTCCGCGTGAGGCACCAAGAAAGGCTTCACAAAGGAAGTAGTGTGATACAAGGCCTTGAAGGAGGATGGAGACTCACTAGAGAAAAAGTGCTCTTGGCACAGGAAAAACCACGAGCAAAGCCACAAAGTTTGAAAGCTCACAGTTTCCTCTTGGATGACCAACAATTCAGGGGATCACAGTATGTCATGTGACAAGGAACCACAAGTAACTAAATGAAAGGGACTCTAGCAGCCTGCGATGCCAGATGCCTGGCAGATGCAAAAGGAAGGATCCCCAGGCCACAAAGGATGGCCGAGAAGGCCCTGGTGGATACAGTGCTCGCCAGTGAGTAACTCCAGTAGCAGCCACAAAAAAATGGCACAATCAGGGGCGCCTGGGTGGCTCATTTGGTTAAGTGTCCAACTTTGACTCAGGTCATGATCTCGCTGTTCAAAGTTCGAGCCTCACGTCGGGCTCTGTGCCGACAGCTCAGAGCCTGGAGCTGCTTCAGGTTCTGTGTCTCCCTCTCTCTCTGCCCCTCCCCCACTCACACTCTGTCTCTCAAAAATAAATAAACATTAAAAAAAATGTTAAAACTGGTACAATCAGACTCTCAAAAATTCAGAGAAAAGAATTAACAAGGAATTAATTGAAACATGTAGGCCTAAAATCACTAGAGATACAAAAGAAGTAATTCAAAACAGAACATACTATGAATAAAGAACAGGCAAGTATAAAAGATAAGCAAATACAGCTTCTAAAAATAAAAACACAGTCACTTAGACTAAAAACTCAGTAGGTAATTGAACCACAAATTAGTTTCAGCTGAAGACAGACTAATTTCCTAAAAGATCAATATGAGGAAATTACGCAAAATAAGTACAGAGACCAAGATATCAATTAAACTAACAAAACAAAGGAAAAGACACAGGGTAATAGACTGAGGCATCTGACAAACTTGTAATAAGTTCTGGAAGAAGAAGGCAGAAAAAGGGAAAGGCAAAATTTAAGAAACAACGACTAAGGATCTCCCCAGAATGATAGAGGACATACTCTCTGAAATTTAGGAAGCAAAAGAATTAAAAAAAAAAAAAAAGGAACCATACACCTACACAGAAGTGGGGAAGGACCCAGGAAGGGGCAGTGGGCGGCTCTCCAGAAGTGGCCACGAGCCTGGAAAGCAAGGCACTAGAAGAAAACCTGCAGAGAAATTACCACTCAAGACTTAAAATGAAATCGAGCCATCTCTAAACAAAAGAGAAAATGACGAGGCGAGGACACAGTTGAAGAAAAGAGACCCTTGTCCAGGAGGAAGACATGTGAAGACACAGAAGGCAGAGCCGGCCCAGAGCCTGCGGCCGGATTAGGTATGGGAAGAGGAGAAGGGGAGGTAGGAGGTGACCCCCAGGCAAAGTGAGCAAGGCCCTTGTGTGGTTCGGGAAGGGGAGACACTCGTTAACTTCAGACCTTTAGAAAATGTAAACATTCATTTTAGAATTTCACAGCCACTAAAAGAATACAAATAGGACATAACTTGCCACTAACTGCTAAGTAGAGGCAAAAAAGAGATTGAAAAAAAACTACTTTGATAGATGTTAGGAACGGGGGGGAAACATTAAAAAACATAAATGAACAGCACAAATAAACTCGGAATTGCCATGAATCACGGTAAATGGAAGATGTAAAATAACTTGTCAGTTAAAGAAATTTTCTCATTTGATTTTTTAAAAAACCCAGTTCTGGGCTGTGACAAGTGTCACATTTAAGGAATGGGGGTGTGGTAAGAAACTGAGCTGCACTCAGGTCTGCGTGGGGGCAGCAGGCGCGGCGGCAGGGGTGCGCAGGGCATACCTTTCAGACGTTAACTCTGAACCACATGAGTGTGTCACCTACTTACATACACTCAAGGTGTGTTTTTAACAGCCTCATTGCAGTATAATTTATTTATGTCTTTGGTATTTACTTCCATAGTATTAATAAACATACAGAGCTGTGCAGCCACCACCAAAATCCAGTTTTACATCATTTTCGCCACCTCATAAAGACCACATGCTGCTTTGTGCTCCACCTTTTCCTGCCCAGCACCAGGCCCCCAACCACCGCCTGCTCCTAAGACTGGGCCCTGGGGGACATCGCAGACAAATGGAATCGCGCAACATGCAGTCTTCGGCCTCTGACTTCCCGGCCTTGTAAGGTGCTTCCAGGCGTCTCCTGCGCTGTCGCAGGTGCCGGAGCTCATGGTTTCTCACGGCTGACCAGAACATCCCTGTACGGCCGGCCACACTGTGTCTAGCTGACTGTTTGCACTGTTCCCCGGCGTGGCTGTCATGAGTAACCCTGCTATGAACATTCACGTACAAATCCTTGTGCGTGATGCATGTGAGGTTTCCACATACAGCTAGGAAAATTGCAGGGTTGTATGGGTGGCTTGTGTTTAACTCCTTAAGAAACTGCCACATGTTTTTTGTTCCTACCAGCAGAGTACGAGGGCCCCATTCCTCATGTCCTTGCTAGCACTTGCCAGCGCCTGCCTTTCTGATAGCAGCCACCCTAGTGGGTGTAAAATGGGATTTCATTATGGTTTTAGTTTCTATTTCCCTAATGGATTCATGACATTGAGCATATTAACCACTTTTATGTCTTCTTTGCTTAAATGTCTACAAAATCTCTTATCCATTTCTTTTTTTTGTTTTTAATTTAAATATTTATTTATTTTTGAGTCAGGGAGAGACAGAGTGCAGGCAGGGGAGGGGCAGAGAGAGAGTGGGAGACACAGAATCTGAAACAGGCTCCAGGCTCTGAGCTGTCAGCACAGAGCCCGATGTGGGGCTTGAACCCACAAACCGTGAGATTATGACCTGAGCCGAAGTCGGACACTTAACTGACTGAGCCACCCAGGCGCCCCTATCCATTTCTTAACTGGATTATCTTCCTACTAAGTTATAACAGGTATACATTCTAGATATAAGTCCTTTATCAGAAACATGATTTGCAGAGGAGTCAAGATGGCAGAGAGGTAGGGGGACAGCAATTTCCCTCGTCCCTCAAACACAGCAGTATTGAGGTCACAACACTTGGAACACCCACAGAATCAGTCTGCAGAGAGACTGAAAAATCTCCACATGGTGGACAGAGACAGCCTGGCGGGACAGAGGTGCGTGCGTGTGAACTGGGAGAAAGAAAATGGTGTAGGCACGGAGGGCGGAATCCCGCTGGTGGACAGACAAAAGGAAGAAGAGAAAGAGAGGCTGTGGAAGCGTGGTAGTGTATTTGGACAAGACAAAAACCTCTCCGGAGCTTGGACTGGGGAACGAGAAATACAGAGAGTACCAGTTTCTACTTTGCAAACAGCTTTAGGAACTAAAGATCGTAATTATCAGGGGTGTGCGACTTTCTGCAGACCAGAGCTGTGTGCATGCGCCTGGCGGGGAGGAGCCGCCCCGAGGCGCAGCAGCAATCTCAGGGGTGCACTGGGAGAGAGCAATCCTCTCCCCTGAGTCCTGCGGGAAGAGGGTGTATCGCCCCCCCTCCCCCACAAGGACAAAAGACCTTGCAGGCACCAGCCAGAGGCTGTTTGTCAGCCGGGCAGAGTGGCCTCTAGAACCAGGCCCACGCAGAGCGGCACCCGTTAGGACGCTGGGACCCTCTGAATCCCAGCCAGGCGCCTGGGAGGCACGGGAGACTGCGGAGCAGGACAAGCCAGCCACCCGCTCGGCTCTGTGAGGGCTGCCTCAACAGGGCAGTCTGGGAGGGGAGCCTGGGGGGTTGCATCTGTCTCCCCATCACCAACACAGGGGGGCTTCAGGGAGCAGGACACGGCCCCCAGTGGCGGCGGACCCGCTCCCACCAGACCCGCCCCTCTGTGCCTGGTAAGTGCCTACCTACCGGGGTGAGACTGACCCTGACCCAACCTCTCCTCCAGACAGCGCCGTCTCTGGTCCCAGGCGCTGACACAATGGCCCTGCGGTTTTTGTATGGCAGTCTGTTTTTTAAATTTTATTTTGTTATTTCTTCCTCTTCTCTTCTCTTTTTCCTTTTCTTCCTACTCTCCTCCTTTTTTCTTCCCCCCTCATGGTTTCTGATTGATTTTTGGTTAATTCTTATTTATATATATATTTTTTTCTTTCTCTATTCTGGTTGTTTTTTCATTTAATCAGGCATTATCACTCTATTCTTTTTACACTTTTTCTGTTATCTCCTTCTTCTTTATCCCACCCTGGATTAAGCCTTATAGTTTCTTTGATTCTCTGCCTGGTCTTTTTTCCCACCCTTTTCATTTCTGTCTTTGTACGGGATAATGTTTCTTCCCCCTCCCCTTTTTCCTTTTTCTAGGGTTACTTCAACGAAGAAATCAAAGCACACCTGGTGGAAGGTCCAAACCACCACTCGAATAGGGAGATAAAGCAACCAGAGTCACAACAACAGAGAGCACACAACACACTCCAAACACACCTCCTGAAGGGCCTGGCCCTGGGCAGCGTGTGACCCCTTTCCCATGTGGTAGTGCTCCCAGGTGCAGGACACGGAACAGGCTTTTAAAACACATAAGGGACAGAAAACCAGCCAAAATGATGACCTGGGAGAATTCTCTTCAAAAGAAACTCCAGGAAGAAATGACATCCAGAGAATTGCTCAAAACAGGTATAAACAGTATGTTTGAACAAGAATTTATTTTGTTTTTATTAAAAATTTTTGTTTTACATTTATTTATTTATGAGAGACAGAGACAGACAGAGCCTAAATGCAGGAGGAACAGAGAGAGAGGGAGACACAGAATCTGAAGCAGGCTCCAGGCTCTGAGCTGTCAGCACAGAGCCCGATGCGGGGCTCAAACCCACAAACCATGAGATCAGGACCTGAGCCAAAGTCGGATGCTTAACCGAATGAGCCACCCAGGTGCTCCTGTCTGAACAAGAATTTAGAATAATAGTCACATGACAAATGTCTGGGCTTGAAAAAGAACATAGAAGACAGCAGAGAATCTCTTGCTACAGAGATCAAGGACCTAAGAAATAGTCACGATAAATTAAGAAATGCTGTAAATGAGGTGCAAAATAAACTAGATGCAGTGACAGCAAGGATGGGAGAAGGAGAGAGGAGAATAAGTGAAATAGAAGATAAAATTATGGAAAATAATGAAGCTGAGAAAAAGAGGGTTAGGAAATTACTAGACCATGAAGGGAGAATTAGAGACCTAAGCGACTCAATGAAATACAATAATATCCATAGCAGAGGAATTCTAGAAGAGAGAAGGGAAGGGGAAGAAGGTTTATTTGAACAAATTATGGCTAAGAACTTCCCTAAACTGGGGAAAGGCACAGACATCCAAGTCCAGGAGGCACAGAGAACTCCCTTCAAAATCAACAGAAATAGGTCAACACCACGACACAGCAGAGTGAAACTGGCAAAATACAAGGATAAAGAGTGAACTCTGAAAGCAGCTAGGGACAAATGGTCCTTAACCTACAAGGGTAGACACATAAGGGTAGTAGCAAACCTGTCCACTGAACCTTGGCAGGCCAGAAGGAAGTGTCGGGAAATATTTAATGTGCTGAATCGGAAAAATACGCAGCCAAGAATCCTTTATCTGTCGGGGCTGACATTCAGAATAGGAGGAGAGATACAGGCTTTCCTGGACAAACCAAAACCGAAGGAGTTCACGACCACTAAGCCAGTCCTGCCCGAGAGCCTGAGCAGGACTCTGTGAGCGGAAAGCACCAAAGACTCCAAAGGACCAGAGACAGCAGCACGGGCACGACCTAAATCACCAAAGCCCAACCGTAACACGGCTTTCCCCACAAGGACGCAGCTCTGCAGACCGCTGGGGAAAGGAGCATCTTCTGCCATGATCGTTCTGCAAACATAGAATGATGGAATGAATGTGTTCCTATGTTCCTTCTATCCCAACCTTCTTAAGGGTTTTTACTGAGAAACAATGGTATATTTTGTCAAATGCTTTTTCTGCACCTATTGACAGGATCACATGGTTCTTATCCTTTCTTCTCTTAATGTGATGCATCACGTTGATTGATTTGTGAATATTGAACCAGCCATGCATCCCAGAAATGAATCCCCCTTGATCATGGTGAATAATTCTTTTAATGTTAAAAACATCATAAAAGCCATATATGAAGAGCCTACAGCTAAAAACTGAGAGCTTTCCGCCCGAGATCAGGCACACAAGAAGGCTATCTACTCTCCCACTGCTGTTTAACAAAGTGTTGGAAGTCCTAGCCAATTGGCAAAAAGAAGTCCCATCCAATTGGCAAAGAAGAAGTCAAACTTTCACTTTTTACAGGTGACATGATACTCTACATGGACAACCTAAAAGACTCCAGCAAAAAACTGCTAGAAGTTATACATGAATTCAGCAAAGTCGCAGGATGAAACATCAATATACAGAAATCGGTTGCATTTCTATACACCAATAATGATGAAACAGAAAGAGATATCAAGGAATCAATCCAGTTTAGAATTGCACCAAGAACCATAAATTACCTAGGAATGGGACACCTGCATGGCTCAGTCAGTTAAGTGGCCAATTTTGGCTCAGGTCTGATCTCGCAGTTAGTTGGTTCAAGCCCATATCAGGCTCTGTGCTGACAGCTCAGAGCCTGGAGCATGCCTCGAATTCTGTCTCCCTCTCTTTCTGCCCCTCCCCTGCTTGTGCTCTGTCTCTCAAAAAGAAATAAACGTTTAAAAAACAACAACAACCACCTAGGAATAAACCTAATCAAAGAGGTAAAAGATCTGTATGCTGAAAGCTATAGAAAACTTATGAAAGAACCCGAAGAAGACACAAAGAAATGGAAAAATATTCCATGTTCATGGATTAGAAGGGCAAATATTATTACAATGTCAATACTACCTAAAGCAATCCACCTACACATTCAATGCAATCCCAATCAAAAGAACACCAGCATTCTTCACAGAGCTAGAACAAACAATCCTAAAATGTGTATGGAACCAGAAAAGACCCCAAAGAGCCAAAGTAATGTTGAAAAAGAAAACTAAAGCTGGAGGCATCACAATCCCAGACTTCAAGCTGTATTACAAAGCTGTAATCACTAAGACAGTATGGTATTGGCACAAAAACAGACAGATCAATGGAACAGAATAGAGAACCCAGAATTGAAACCACAAATATATGGCCAAGTAATCTCCAACAAAGCAGGAAAGAGCATCCAATGGAAAAAAGACAGTATCTTTACCAAATGGTGCTGGGAAAACTGGACAGAGACATGCAAAAGAATGAAACTAGACCACTTTCTTACATCATACACAAAAATAAACTCAAAATGTATGAAAAACCCTAAACTAAATGGGAGACAGGAAACCATCAAAATCCTAGAGAAGAAAACAGGCAACAACCTCTCTGACTTTGGCCACGCAACTTCTACTTGACATGTCTTCAAAGGCAAGGGAAACAAAAACAAAAATGAACTACTGGGACCTCATCAAGACAAACAGCTTCTGCACAGCGAAGGAAACAATCAGAAGAACGAAAAGACAACAGGGAATGGGGGAAGATATTTCCAAATGACACATCAGATAAAGGGTTAGAATCCAAAATCTATAAAGAACTTACTAAACTTAATACTGGGAGAACAAATAATCCAGTGAAGAAATGGACAGAAGACATGAACAGACACTTTTCCAAAGAAGACATCCAGGTGGCCAACAGACACATGAAAAAATGCTCAACATCACTCATTGTCAGGGAAATACAAATCAACCACACTGAGATACCACCTCTCACCTGCCAGAATGGCCAAAATTAACAACTCAGGAAGCAACAGATGGTGGTGAAAATGTGGAGAAAGGGGAACCTCTTGCACTGCTGGTGGGAACGCAAACTGGTGCAGCTACTCTAGACAACATTGTGGAGGTTCCTCAAAAAATTAAAAACAGAACTACCCTATGACCCAGCAATAGCACTACTAGGAATTTATCCAAACAGGAGTGCTGACTCATAGGGGCACATGTAATTATGGAAAGAGCCTGAATAAATGATGAATGGATAAAGAAGATGTGGTTTATATATACAATGGATTATTACTTGGCAATGAAAAAGAATGAAATCTTGCCATTTGCAACAACATGGATGGAATTGGAGGGTATAAGTCTGTCAGAGAAAGACAGATAGCAAATGTTTTTGCTCATACACAGAATTTGAGAAACTTAACAGCAGACCAGAGGGGAAAGGGAAGGACAAATAAGTTACAAACAGGGAGGGAGGCAACCATAAGAGACTCTTAACTACAGAGACCAAATTGATGGGGGGGCGGGGCAGGAGGGGAAGTGGGGGATGGGCACGGAGGAGGGCACTTGTGGGGAGGAGCATTGGGTGTTGTACCTAAGTGATGAATCACGGGAATCTACTCCCGAAGCCTAGAGCACACCGTACACACTGTATGTTAGCTAACTTGACAATAAATTATAATAAATACATATAATAAATTATGATAGATGATAGATAAGACAAAGATAAGGCTAAGTTTTGCAAATGGTATTCGATAAGGATGTAAGTTGATGCGTGCAGGCCCAGTTGCCTGGCACCACCCTTTCCCAGGTGAGGTGCCTGGGCTCCTCTGCTGAAAACCAACCGACTACAAATCCAAGGGCTGATTTCCAGACTTTGTTCTATTTCTACAATTTGTTTCACTGACCTAAGAGTCTACCCTAATGCCTGTAACACAATGTCTTAATTACTGTAGTTTTTTAGTAGGATTTGATGTTTAGAGTTTTTTAATGTTTATTTATTTAATTTTTAGAGAGAGAGAGAGAGAATGAGCCAGGGAGGGGAAGACAGGGAGGAGCAGAGAGAGAAGGGGAACAGAGGATTCGAAGTGGGCTCGGCACTGACAGCAGAGAGCTTGATGGAGGGCTTGACTCATGAACTATGATATCATGACCTGAGCCGAAGCTTGATGCTTAACCGACTGAACCACCCAGATGCCCTGATGTTTAGATTTTTCTATATATACTTAAAAAAAAATCACCCATGGATCAAACAAGAAATCATAATGAAAATGTATGAAGATTTAGAACCAAATAGTACAGTTGGAAACTACATGGATATTCAACTTACGAAGTCAGAAGAGAAACAAAGGGGAACCTAGAGAGCAGGAGGGGATGAAGTGAACAGAAAACAAGGACAGAAACATGGTTTTGGAAACACAAACAGAGAATTGTCGACGGGGTAAAGCTCCATTTCTAACGACGGCCCTGCCTGACCGAGGGGAACAAGTGTCGCCCAGAAGTGTCAGGGGTCGAGCAGGGTGTGCAGACAGCCCATCTAGCAGGCCGGCCACGGGAAAGCGGCCCAGGTGAGGGAAGACACGCCGTGCCCGAACCAGACGCAACTTCGTCAGGCCCCACGTTTTCACAAAATATATCTGAATTCATTCCGTTTCTCCCTTTCTTTCCTTCTTTTCTTTTTTTTCTGTCCTCCCTCCCCTCCTTATTTCTTTTCTTCCTTCTCTTTCTCCCTCCCTGGTGAACTAAATTATTCATCAATGTTTGTAGCTCAGGTACTTTCCCCACGCCAAGGTCACAAATATGTTCTCCTATAATTTCTTGTAAAATATCTGAAAGTTTCACTTTTTATTGTGAGGTTTTAAGCCACTAGCAGGTAATGTGTATGCAGCTGGAGGGAGGTCAAGTTTCCTCTCCTCACTGGCTGACCACTTGGCTTGTCGGCATCTGCTCCCTTGTCCTGTGCTGGTCTACACCCATGCTTGGGTCTGTCCTGTTCTGTCCACTGCTCTGTTGTGTCCCCTTGAGCCAAAACCACAAGTAATTTACTGAGTTGCAATTATTTAATTATTTTACCTGTGAAGCTGTGATTTCTGATAGGGCAAATACCCCCTTATTATTATTCTTCAAAATTGTCTTCACTGATCATACCCCTTTGCTCTTTGAAATAAGAATTAGAAATCAACCTACCACATTCCCAGAACATCTATTTTATCTAGATAGGATAAAATAAGATAAAAACAGAGAGGGAAGCAAATCACAGAAGACTCTTAATACAGAGAATGAGTCGAGGATTGATGGAAGGAGGTGGGTGGGGGATGGGCTATCCGGGGGACGGGCATTAAGGAGAGACTTGGATGAGCACTGGACGTTGTGAGTGATGAATCACTGAATCACACTCCTGAAACCAAGGGAGGGGAGAGCTGCCACCCAGGCATGGTTCGAGAATAGGGAAACCTGAGCGGCATCTGGTGTGTCTGGACCCAAGAGCTCCGTCCTGGTGAGGGCTTGGGTGGCTCATACTCCTCTTACATGTTTTTCATTTTCTTTTCCTGATGCTTAGTGTTAAAAGTGCGCAATTCAATCAGGTCATCTGAGTGATACAGGGAGGGTTTGTCTTCAAAGTTAGAAGAAGTTATTCTGAATTTAGAATTCTGTACCCAGCCCCACCATCCTTCAAACACGCGTGGGAAACAGGACTGGCCCGACATGGGGTAGCTCAAAGTCCAGTATGCACACACCCTCTCTGAAAATAAACGAGGAAGGATGCTCCTTCCTCAAAAGAAACCCAGACTCCACAAAAGAGGAAGATGGGTTAAACCCAGCAGTATGAGCAAAAAGCCCACAAACACCCACACAACCTTTTGTTAATCTAAATAATTATTAACACTGTGTGAAAACTTTAGTAAAATTACCAGTAAAATTACAAAAGTATCATCACCTAAGATTAAAAATTACCAAAAATGATCTGGAGCAAAACTTTAGAGGACTTTAACAAATTCTGGAAGGTGAAAATGTCCTACATGTTCCTACACTGGAGGAGAGGAGTCAGAAAAGAACATAAAGATCCTCTTGTTCTGAGAAGCAGAATCAGATGTAACTGATTCTACAGATTGACACAAAATATACATTTAAACATGCTTAAAATTTAAGAGCACTACTAGAGAAATACAGAGAAAAGTAACAGATCTTGAAACTGCTGGAGGAGAAGAAAAGAGAAAGACAGGGGCGCCTGGGTGGCTTAGTCGGTTAAGCGTCCGACTTTCGCTCAGGTCATGATCTCGCGGTTCGTGGGTTCGAGCCCCGCGTCGGGCTCTGTGCTGACTGCCAGCTCAGAGCCTGGAGCCTGTTTCAGTCTGTGACTCCCTCTCTCTCTGACCCTCCCCTGCTCACGCTGTCTCTCTCTCTCTCTCCTAGAAATAAATAAAACATTTAAAAAAAAAAAAAAGAAAGAAAGAAAAGAGAAAGACACCCTGGAGAGAGGATCCAAGAAGGGCACCCACACCCCTGGCCCCAGGCAGGGACCCAGGCTCTGGAAAGGAGCACCCAGCAATGCAGCCAAAGGGCGCCAGGAAGCGTGTGCCTGAAAACACAAAAGAGGCAGAGGGAGGGAGGCAAACCATGAGAGACTCTTGAATGCCGAGAACAAACTGCGGGTAGATGGGGTGTGGGGGAGAGGGGAAGGGGATGATGGGCATGGAGGAGGGCACTTGTGGGGATGAGCACTGGGTGTTATATGGAAACCAACTTGACAATAAACTATTTAAAAAAACACACACACAAAAGAGGCTAAGAGTACAGAGACAAAGGCTTCATTCAACTCAAGAGGTCAGAAAAAGATGGGCGCCTGGGCAGCTCAGTCGGTTGAGCGTCCAGCTCTTGATTTCAGATCCAACTCTTGACTTCAGCTCAGGTCACGATGTCAAGGTTCGCGGGTTTGAGCCTTACATCAGGATCTGCACTGGCAGCACGAAGCCTGCTTGGGATTCTGTCTCTCCTCTCTCTGCCCCTTCCCCACTTGTGTTCTCTTTCTCTCTCTCTCAAAATAAATAAACTTAAAAAAAAAAAAAAAGAGGCCAGAAAAAGCATCCTTAAGAAAACACAACATTTGGGGTGCCTGGGTGGCTCAGTCAGTTGAGTGTCCGACTTCGGCTCAGGTCACGATCTCATGGTTCATGAATTCGAGCCCCGCGTTGGGCTCTGTGCTGACAGCTCAGAGCCTGGAGCCTGCTTCAGATTCTGTGTCTCCCTCTCTCTCTGATCTTCCCCTGCTCACGCTGTCTCTCTCTCTCTCTCAAAAATAAATTTAAAAAACATTCAAAAAATTTAAAGAAAACATAACATTTGATCCACTAAAACCAAAAATTGATTCTTTTGAAAGTAACCAATCAAATTGACACATCTTTGGCATGTTGAGAATAAAAAAGAAACAAGCAAAAATTAGTAACAATAAACAGTGGGAATGTTAAAAACTGACAAAAGAGAAATGCAGCCAGAGAAGAACCCTGTGCATGCAACTTCAGCGATGCTCGGGCCTTGCGCTGGAGGCCAGGTGCTCAGCTGGCACAGGGCGCCACGGGAGCGCCCGGGAGGCCCGATGGGACGGGCGCTTCACCGGACTGTTACTCTTCTCTACAGACTTGGAATGCAACTGATCGTATTCTGTATTTCCATAGACATACTTCCTTCTCTGTAATGCTCGTGATAATTTTAACAACACAGAATACAGCACTGGAAAATTAAGATTCTGTTATTCTATTCTTGTACCTAAACCACACCAATTATTTGGTAAATATATGTGTACACATATATGTGTACACATTTGTACATATTTTTAATTAAATGTATGTATATCAGAATATATATATATCCCATAAACATATACATATGTTAAGTGCAGACATGTATATATTATATATACTCAGAGATGGCCAATACCCCTTGTTCTCATGGCTGTTCTTAAGCTTCTCCTCTTTCAGATGAACTTCAGAAGCAGCTGATTAATTTTTTTTTCTTTTTAAGTAGGCTTCATGCCCAGTACAGAGCCCAGCAAGGAGCCCAACGCCGGGCATGAGCTACCACCTTGGCGTCAAGACTTGAGCTGAGGTAAGAGTTGGACCTGAGTCACCTAGGTGTCCCTTGATTAAATTCTATGCTAAACAGTTAAAATCACAACCACTGAGATTAATTTGGAGAGAACGGACGTTTTCACATCAGTCTTTCACCCAGAAACATCCAATTATTCAGTCTTTTCTGTTATGTTTTTTTCACAAGTGTCTTTATTTGGGCCTCACACAACTCTTGTCAGAGTATTTTAGAATTTTTACTGGTCATGTAAATAAGGCCGCCAATGCCTACTGATTGTTGGAGGTTGATCTTTGCCCCTAGCGAGCAGCAGCAAGTTCTAACGGTGTCCGGTCGACTGTCTTAGGTTACATCAGACAACAGTGTGATCGGAAAGTAATGGCATTTTGCTCTGTCACACACACGTCTCTTTTCTGTCTCCTCAGTGCATGGCCGGGACTCTTCAGAATCGTCTGAGTAACAGCTGATAATGTGCACGGCCTTGTTTCGGATATTAACGAGATGATTCTATTTCAGTACGATGACTGATAGGTTTCAAGTTAGGGTGCTGTATTAAAAAGCTAGGTACGAATGGGTGTGGGACTGGATCAAACACTCTCATAGCATCTCTGTGATTGTTTTCTTTTTTAAATTGTTAATGCAGTAAATGGCATATGCACAGATTTCCCTCAATGCTGCATTTTTTCTTTTTCTTTAATACATGACTGGACAGTATCTTCTTTTATATAATATGTGCGCATGCACAGAAAAATGCTCAGCACCAAGTTTTCCCACCTGGGGAGCAGTGTGTGGAGAACGGACTTAAATGTTTTGTTTTGTTTTTTTTTTAATTTTTTTAATGTTTATTTATTTTTCTTTTTTTTTAAATTTTTAATGTTTTTTTATTTATCGGACTTAAATGTTTTTATATTTAAAATGTTTTAGGGGGCACCTGGGGGGCTCAGTTGGTTAAGTGTCTGACTTCAGCTCAGGTCATGACCTCACGGTCCGTGGGTTCGAGTCCCGCGTCGGGCTCTGTGCTGACAGCTCGGAGCCTGGAACTGCTTCCGATTCTGTGTCTCCCTCTCTCTCTGCCCCTCCCCTGCTCACGCTGACTCTCTCTCAAAATAAAATGAGGACTTAAAAAAAACTGAAAGTAAATAAATATGTTTTACAGTGGGCATATTATTACCTTGGCAATTAAGGAGAAAAACGAAAGAGAAGGAAAACCTAAGATGTTTGACGTTTTAACTTTGTTGAGTGTTTGGCCTTTCGGCTCTAAGCGAGGGAAGCCCTGCGGGGGAGTCGCCAGCGGGCGCGGGGGCGGGGGGGCCGCGGGGGGGGGCGTGGGGGGCGCGGGGCGGGCGCCACCCACCTGCTCGTCGCTTCTGTGGTAGTCGTTGTCCTCCTCCTGCTTCTCCTCTGCGGCCTCTTTGTTCGAACTGTCATCTGCTTTGGTTTCACCTTTCAGCAAAAACAGGAGACACTATGTTATGAGATCCGGAATGTTAAACCCTTATTTTTTTTAACTGCAGAGTATACTCAAAATGCTGTAAAAATTCACTCAAATAAGACAGCTGCACCTTTAAGAGCACAAGAAACTGGGGAGAGCTGTCTCCAAAGCACCTGTTAAAACTCCAAGCCCTTTAAGGCGCAGGGAAGCTGAAGTCACTGTGCGTGGGTCTGTGAGCGTGTGAACCGGGGCGCAGCGGACACACCCAGGACGATTCCACGCTCGATACACCAAGTGCCCACAGGTAATGCAGGGCGCCCACAGCCTCTATCATTCCAGCACCGCTTTTAAAACGAAGACCTCATTGTGAGTGAGTGGTTGGGAGAGACCCCTGGCTTCCTCCACCCTTCCCAGGGGCCAGACCAGATCTCTCCTTTCTTCTGAGATTACTGGAAATACACAGAGCAGTCTAGAAGCTTCTCAGGAATCACTGTGCTCACTAGAAAAATGTCATGGCATCAAAGACATGAATAATGTTTTATGGCGTGTACAGATTTAAAAATACCACTAATTTTACAGTGAATCCCAATGTTATTTTGCCGTTCCAAAACAGGACAGCTGTACCCCACCTCCAGGCACTTTCAGGGCCCCCCGTGCTTCCCCTCAGTTCGCCTGCGCAGGACCCCTCTGTCCACGATCCACTTCTCAGCTCCGCCCCACATTCTCAGCGGCACCAGGAGCGCCGGACGGAGGCACAGGGCATCCTGAGAAAGGGGTTCATAGTAAAGGCCGGCCTGGCCGTGGGGGCGCAGAAGCCCACTCACCATTCCGGTGGGGATCCAGGTGCTGCTTTGCAGAACAGGTCTCCCCCTTGATGTCTCCAGGCACCTCCATGCCTAACTTGTGGTAGAATTCCCTCTGTTTTCTCATTTCCGCTATTAAAAGTGAATATACTCTTTAATCTTAAGGAGGCAATGAGGTACACTAAAATTCTGTTCACAAACACCACACAAAGAAAACAACAGATCGAGACTGGGAGGTTTTGATGGCCGCCACCAAGAAGATACATCTGGACTGAATCCCCGGGATCCTGGGGCAGCTGCCGCCCCGTCAAGGCGAAGCCCCGGGCAGCAGGCAGCCTGCCCACGCTGGTGGGCACAGACACACAGGCCCCCCGCTGGAGGCCGGGTGGACCCGGGCCGTTGCGGAGAAGCCCCTCCACCCCATGCCCCCACCCCAAGACTGCCATTTTCAACACGTGGCATCTGGCCAACATCCTGGACTCCTCAGCAGCACAGCAAACATAACCCGCCAACCAGGAGGCTACTCAGCAAGGGACTCAGGCTTTCTGGCACCTCAGGCCTGTGGCCACAGCTTAGAAATCAGCGGCGGCCCCTGATCCTTTCAGAGCTAGACAGCCACCCAGGTGTGCCTGGTGGTGCGTAAAGACTGCCCCCTGGTGTCCGTGGCCAGCCATCACAGCTCGCTGAACCCTGAGGAGGAAGCAGGGCGGCCCATCCCAGCAGGTTCCTTAGTGAAGGGAGGCCATCCACCACACTGGCTCCTCAGAGGCAACACCAGTCAACATCCTTGCTCCCTACAGTCAGCACGCCAGCCACTGCCGGCTGCACCAGAGAGGGTCCCCAAACAGCGGCGGCCGGGTCGGACAGTGAGAGCGCAGAGCATTTGACAAAAGGCAGCTATGAACCAACTTTTAGCAAAAAGTGACTCTAAAGCGTACACCCAGATAATGAAGCAAGTCATTGCTCAGGGCCGCAAGGCAGGTAGCAAAGACAATCTACACCCAAGCTGCTCAGACTAATAACCTACAAATCACTCTATGATAAATGTTTCTGTGTAGGCGACTTGGTAACTGCTGCACTTTTTACCTGCACCTGTGTCTTGTCCTATACGCCACAAGCTCAACGGAGCCAGACTATGTCCTGGTCACATCCTGGACCCACACGGACGCTTGGCATGCCCAATCCTGCAGGAGTGCGTGTGTGCAGGGGGCAGGGGCTCAGGCGGAAAGGGGACGGCCCTCAGAACCGAAGGGACAGCACTGCTGGCCCAGAGTGGGTGGGCTGCTTGAACCAAATATGGCAAGTACCAAGCCAAAAGGCTGGTCTGGAAAATTTGGGATTAGCTTGAAAAGAAATGAAAAAATCCTGTGAGAGCTGGCTCAGGAATAAAGGCGTGAGATGTGGGGCTGTCCCCACGTTCTCCAGAAAGGTGGCGCAGACCTGTGGTCGGCGCAAGAGAGACTTCTCTCCTCAGCTGGAGACATGGGGCAGCCTCCATTACCTTGCTTTCATTCCCATCTAAACATTTTTCACCTAGCAGAATGAAATAAGATTGAAAATAACAATACTCTCTGCCAGGAATATACTGGCATTGAAATGTTAATCAGGATAAATTTTCAGCAAGGTAACTTGTTATTTAAGGGGCGCCTGGGTGGCTCGGTGGGTTGAGCATCAGGACTCGATTTCTGCTCAGGTAATGATCCTAGGGTCATGGGATCAAGTCCCACGTTGGGCTCTGTGTCAACAACACAGAGCCTGTTTGGGATTCTCTCCCTCTCTCTCTGTCCCTCCCCTACTCATGCACACATTCTCTCCAAATAAACAAACAAACCTTGAAAACTGATACAGGTCATATTTATTGATGTGGAGCTAGCACCACAATATGCTGTCATGCAAAAGAGAGTTTATGTAACATCATAGATAAAAATTACAAGTCATTATCCTGACTTGGATAATGTGTGACTAGGACGCTGTGAAAATCCAGGGGAGTGATGAAGGGCACGAGCCAGTGTCCCTTCCTGACACTCTCGGCACCTCCTCAATGACAAAGGGCATCCCCGGGGCCCCACAGCCAACCTCACACTCAGGGGTGGAAGGTCAGCTGCATTCCCGTCCCCACCCGGGCCCTGCCCCTGGCACAAGGGCATCCACATCCATGCTCCTCATTCGGACTCAACGTCACAGCCAGAGCTCAGGCTGGCAGACGTCTCCTTCAAGGAGCAGAGTGGACCCTGGGATTGTGTCAGCTTAGCAGCAAAACTGTGATAGGAGGCAGGCACTTGCAGAACGGGGAGAAGGCGCATTTTACTGAAATATACATATAATACATTCATAAGCATAATAATCAAGTACATTCTTGCTCCTTATCGTTTTGAATAAACCGTCACCTGTCAGATTTACCTTCATTATTCCCTCCGGGGGGTCAGCCTCCCTCCCCTGAAGAACTTCTTGGGACTGTTCTTGCAAAGCCGGTCTACAGACAACACATTCCATCTCTGTTCGGCTGAGAAAGTCTATGTCTCCGCTCCTGGAGGGTAGTTCCTCGGGGTACGGAAGTCTTGGGGGGGCTTTTCTCTCTCGACACTAAGTATTTCGCCCTCTACTCTCAATGAAGGCACAGTTTTGGAAGACGAGTCAGGTGAATTCTTACCTTTGTTCCTCTGTACTCTGGCTTGTTTACTCTTATTTCTCTGTAGCTTGAAGAGTATGCGTAGATGTTGTGTTTTTGGCACTTATCCTGCCTGGTGTTCGTGGTTTGGTGTCTGACACTAATTTGGGGAGAATCTCATTATCATTTCACAGATTTCTGCTGTTCCTTCTCTCTCTTCTGCTTCTCCATATCCCGTGATGCACACAATACACGTCTGGGCATCCCAGGCCCTCGGAGATTCTGCTTTTGTTTTAGTGCACACTCACTTTATTTTCAGTTTTAGTGCACACTCACTTTATTTTCAGCCTCGGAGTCTGTTGATAGGTCCTCACCCTCTAGATTCTTCCGCATACAAGTCCTGTTACTAGTAAGCCTACCTGAGGCTTTCATTTCTGCTCCAGCATTTTTTGCTTCTTTCTTAGCATTTCTGTCTCTCTGCTTACACTGTCCACCCGTTCTGCAGTGCCGTCTGCTTTATCAGTTAGAGTCCTTAGCCGACTTATCACTGTTGTTTTATCTTATTTTATATTATATTTTACTTTTATATTTATTTATTTTGGAGAGAGACAGAGAGCAAGCAGGGGAGCATGAGACAGAGAGACACAGGATCTGAAGCAGGTTCCATGCTCTGAGCTGTCAGCACACAGCCTGATGTGGGGCTCGAACTCACAAACTGAACCGTGAGATCATGACCTGAACTGAAGTGAGTCAACTGACTGAGCCACCCAGGCCCCGTCACAGTTGTTTTAAATTCCAGGCTGACGACACCAACATCTCTGCCATATCTGGTTCTGATGTTTCCTGTCTCTAGAAACTGTTTTTGTCTTTAGCGCACCTTGTAATTTCTTCCTGTGAGCCAGACGTGACATGTCAGGGAAGAGGAGCTGCCGTGGCCTGGCCTGTGGTGATGCGGGGCAGAGGGGATGGGGGAAGGGCTCCGGGAACCAGCCCCCCCACCCTGAACGTCACCAGTGCTTCCCAGCTGTGTTCTCCCCCTTCAGTGGGAAGGGGTGGCTGGAGCTGACCGGCTCCCCTTGCCCAGTTTGCCTCTGGTTAACTAGCATCCCGGGGGCAGGCCTTGTTAGAAATATTTCAGAATGGCTCCTTTTCTTCCCCTGCCGGAAGCATGAGAGATATCTCTCTGATATTTACTGAGAGACCTTGGCCGAGTCCCTGGCAGTGAAGCTCATGATACGGTGAGGCCCCTGCTACGATCAGATCTCCTGCAGGTTTTTCTCTCTGACTTGTGCACACGGAACGTCCGGCAATCCCACAGCCACAGCCCAGCTTTCCAGTCCTGCGCTGGTTCCCACAGAGGCTTCTGCTCCGGAGTCTCTGCTCAGGAAGCCGGAGGCCCCATGTCCACCGCCGGTCTCTCCGGTCCTGGGGCAGCAGTCTGCCCGTGTCCATCCCTCTGACGGTCCCAGAACATTGGCTGATTTCTCAGTCTGTTCGGCTTTTTATTTGTTAGGACAAAGTGGAGACTCCCCAGTTCCTTGTATGAGGAACTGGAAACCGGAAGTTATGAAATTCAAAACACAGCAATTATAACAGTACGATTTTTATAATACAGGCTACTGACAGGACGAATATGCTCTTTTTTGGGGGAATAATATTTAATTGGGGTTAAAAGTTAGTGTTCTTCATCACCAAAACTGACGACACAGGTTCATCTCAATGTATTTCACATATTTCACTGTTGAGAAACGCTGCCACCAGTCCCCAAGCACGTGACCGTGTGGCCACGTGGCAGGGAGAGGCGCTCGGGGAGCCCCGTCAAGACTCTGCCACGCTGGCCTTCGTGGCCACCCCGCCACAGGCCAGAGCACCCCCCGAGGGCGGCCTGGGGCTCCGCCACGGCACAGTTAGCGGGCTCGGGTTCCGGGCCTGTAGCCAGCCTGCCGCCAACCTGAACGGGCTCGGGGAGCTTGCTCCCCCTCAGACAGCACAGCGCCCGGGAGGCCGCGTGGCGCCGGCAGCACTCCCGCTGTCACGGCGCAGGCCCGGTCCCCCCGCTGTCATGGCGCAGCTCCGGTCCCCCCGCTGTCACGGCGCAGGCCCGGTCCCCCCGCTGTCACGGCGCAGCTCCGGTCCCCCTGCTGTCACGGCGCAGCTCTGGTGCAAGTCGTCCCATTGTACCTTAGGACGGTGCGCTAAATTCGTTAAGAACATTATCAAATCTTCAGCAGAAGCTCATCTTCACAGTCACTCCAGGTTAAAGGAACTTCTTCTCCTTCCAAAAAACTTCAATCTGCCCTTAGCTCAAAACGACGACAACGTGCACACATTTCCACTACTAAGTCACTACCAACGTGCTGTGTGGAGAGAGAGTCAGGGTGTTTAGGCTCCACTCCTGACAGAAACTCGTCCGCCTGGTGACAGTGACATCTGAAAGAGTGAGTGAACTCGGCTGTGGACTCCACTGGTTCAATGACCCGTGGAAGACTCATTTTCAGCAGAGTGCCTGCTCTGATGCAGGACACGATGCCCTCTGAACACCTTACACCTGCACAAGCTTGGCGACCGTGTCCCACTGCGCATCTTCCTGATCCCCACACGCCTCTGCCACCACTGGATGGAACATGTCTTGGCAGATTCCACTTCAGGTTGTATTGACTTAGTATTTTCTAGACCCCTGGACGATGTTCCTGGCTGCAGCTGCTCCGGGCAGACTGTTCAGAGATGTTATTTCTTCAGTCACTTCAAACTCCCCAAATGAACAACTGAGAAGACCGGACACCAAAGTGAAGGAAGACCACTCAAAACCGCCCGCCTCGTTTTCTCGTGGGCCCCCGAGAGACTCCCTCCCGAAGCAACCTCCCCTTCTCTGGGCGCCGTGGCTCAGTGGCTACGATCAAACAAGGTCTAATTAATTAATTAATTAGTAAGCCGCTTTCCTTCTTTGGCTTAACTAATGAGCCAATCAGAAACTTACTTTGCGGCCTAATATCCACGTTTTATTTCTGTGATGAGGTTTCCATTTTATATTTTCACGTCTTTCCAGATGTCTCTTTCCTGTGCATTGGGAGCGCAGGGTCCGGCACACAGTCCACTCCTTCAGCTCAGTGCGGCGGCGCCTCAGGGCGTGATCAGCTCACACGGGCAAAACCATCCACACTTCACTGTGGCTCCATAGGGCAACATCTGAAGTCCACCCTTCCCTTCTTCCCGTCTCGACGTGACGGGTGCTAACTGGCAATAAGGAGTGTCTCGAGTGGCTCACGGGGCTCCTGAGACACTGGCGAGTCAGCCCTGCATTTCCGAGACCTGCGGTGCAAGGAGCGGCCAGGGTGCGCTGTCCACCCCGCCGCCCGTGCCAGCCCTGCGTGCTGGCGTGAAGACAAACGATGCAGGAGTGAGCGAGCGTGCCAGGGGCACTGACACTGCTCGTGGGTGATGGCGTGTCAACCAACACGATGTTCGCATCTCAAATATTACTGACTTTTTTCTAACCATTTAAAAGTATAAAAACATTCTTGGCTCACTAGCCATGTAACGATAGGCAGCAAGCCATTCCGGCCTGCACTTCACCAACTCCTGCTCCAGCCAGGGCGAGAGGGCAGGAGAAGGGAAGAAAAATGCGGAAGCCCAGGCCTAGGGATTCTACTTCCGGAGTAAAGCCTGATGCATCGACCCACATCCACACAAAAGCACACAGAGGGCGTCACCGCACCCCTCTTCTGTTAAAGCCACGGACAAGAAGATCCTGAGTGTCTGTCAGGAGACCTACGGGAGCAGAGCAAACCCCACGCGGCCGCCCTCGCGACAGGGCCCAGCCCGGCGTCCTGGCGAGCGCCTCCACGCCCTGGCGGCAGAAGCAGCAAGCTGCGGGCAGCGTGAGGCAAAGGAGGGAGGGGGTGGCTTGACATAAAAACAATTTGATAAATTTTATAAAATGTTGCCTCTTTGGGGCACCTGGGTGGCTCAGTCGGTTGAACGTCTGACTCTTGATTTTGGCTCAGGTCATGATCTCACGGTTGGTGGAATTGAGCCCTGTGTCAGGCTCTGTGCTGACAGTGTGAAGCCTGCCTGGGACTCCCCAGCCCCACCCCGCCCCTCCCTAGCTCGCATGTGTGTGCGCTCACTTCCTCTCAAAATAAATAAAAACTTAAAATATTGCCTCTACAAAGACAGATTTTTAAAAACTATTGAAAAAGGAAACAGGGGCGCCTGGGGGGCTCAGTTGGTTAAGTGTGCGACTTTGGCTCAGGTCCTGATCTCACCAAGTCGGGCTCTGTGCTGGCAGCTCGGAGCCTGGAGCTGCTTCGGATTCTGTGTCTCCCTCTCTCTCTGACCCTCCCCTGCTCATGCTCTGTCTCTCTCTCAGAAATAAATAAAAAACATTAGAAAAAAAGAAAAAGAAAACAGACCACTGAACAATGAATTCTCCAGCAAACAGGCCTCATCTACAAGGGAACAGAGAAACTGAGCTGGTGCGGGATCAGCAACGGGAAGCGAACCCTGAGAAGGTGCCGCCCGGAAGGCCCGGACGGAGGCAGGGGCAGGCGTCCCGCTGCCCAGCAGCCCGTGGCGGCTGAAGCCTCCCGCCCGGAAGGGGCCTCCATATGAGAAGCCAGGTTTGCCACTGTTGGCACCACCCGGAGAGCCGAAGCTGCAGACAGACCGCGCGGAGGAAGCCGTCCCGCCGTGAAGCGTCTCGAAGGCGCAGCGTCCCAGTGAGGGGCAACAAGCGGCCAAGGGCCCGAGAAGGGGAGAAGCTAAGCGCTGCTGGAAGAGGAGCCCCGCCTGAGGGCAAGAGAGGGCACGTCCCAGACAGCGGGGTCATCACACTCGCACCGTGTTCGCCACCAACAAACCCTCCATTACGCTTGGTCACGGCACCTCCCACACCGAGGGCACCTGGACTCTGCGGGGGGTGGGCGGCACTGCCTGGGGCAGGAAGCCAGGAGGAGCCTAGGACCCACCCGGCCCGGAGAGCAGGCCCCCCCCAGACTCCCAGGGCGGTGTTGGGGGCCACCCACTGGGGGGGGGCGGGGGCGCGGGGCGAGCTTCAGAAAGGACAAGGGCCACAAGGCGCTATGAACACACGCGCGTGCTCACAGCCCCGACCGTGGCTGGAGGGGGAACGACGGGCACCGTTCTGCCGGTCTGTACAAAATAGGCCTCAGGAGCCCCGCGGTCTACCTGGGCGCCAGGACAGGCAAGGTTTGCCGCTTCTGATGAGGCACGGACTGACGCTCCGCCGGTGCAGGGCGGCTGTGCCACACGGACGCCAAGCCAACTGCACCTGTCTCGACAGAATAACCACCGGAGGCGGGCTTCCCAAAGCCACAAGCCAGAACCCTGTCGGGCCTGCAGATGCCACCAGTTCACAGGGATGGGGCGTCCTCGGCAAGCCCAGACTTGGTGACAGGAGGAGCGGAGAGGTGGCAAAGCAGTCAACCGGGGGGCGACCTGACTTGGACCCTGATTGAAATAAACTAAAACAAGGAAACTCCAAACTTGTGGTGCTCGTGAGGCAGCTAGAAATGATGGCACTGACTGGGCATTTCAACCCCAGGGATTTCTATTACTTCCTGAGATTTATAAAGTGTTGTGGTTACATGTGCTACAAAGGTTATCTTTTAGGGGCACCGGGGTGGCCGTTAGTTAAGTGTCTGACTTCAGTTCAGGTCGTGTCTTGAGGTCAGTGGGTTCGAGCCCTGCATCTGGCTCTGTGCTGACAGCTCAGAGGCGGGAGCCTGCTTTGATTCTGTGTCTCCCTCCCTCTCTGCCCCTCCCCAACTCATGCTCTGTCTCTCTCTGTCTCTCACAAATGAATAAACATTAAAAAAAAAAAGAAGGTTATCTCCTGGGATAGGAAGACGGATGGGAGCAGCAGAGGAAACAGGATTCACCGTGAGGTGGAGACTGCAGATGCTGGGTAATAAATACATGGGGCTCTACACGTGGTTCTGCCTGCTTTTATGTTAACAATGCTCTATAATAATTTTTCAAGGTATTGGTATTTCACTTTGGTGTATTCTTTGCCTTTTCGTAGGACTCAAAAACTTTTGGGTATCAAAAGATTGTTCCCGTCCACATTTTACTCAGGAAACTTAAATTATTCTTGTATGAATGAATTTGTAAATGGCGCACATGAAAAAGACCTTAACAATATTATTCTTTAAGTTCTGTATTAGGTGTGCCCAGGTGGCTCAGTCAGTTAGGCATCAGACTTCTGCTCACGTCATGATCTCAGGGTTTCTGGGTTCAAGTCCTACATCAGGCTCTATGCTGACAGCTCAGAGTCTGAAGCCTGCTTCAGATTCTGTGTCTCAGTCTCTCTCTGCCTCTTCTCTGCTCATGCTCTGTCTCTTTCTCAAGAATAAATAAACAATAAGGGGCGCCTGGGTGGCTTAGTCGGTTAAGCGTCCGACTTTCACTTAGGTCATGATCTCACGGTTCGTGGGTTCAAGCCCTGCGTCGGGCTCTGTGCTGACTGCCAGCTCAGAGCCTGGAGCCTGTTTCAGTCTGTGTCTCCCTCTCTCTCTGACCCTCCCCTGCTCATGCTGTCTCTCTCTCTCTCTCTCTCCTAGAAATAAATAAATCGTTAAAAAAATTAAAAAAAAAAAAAAGAATAAATAAACA